>NW_020949548.1:5100548-5123367 GCF_900497805.2 Vombatus ursinus | reverse complement strand
TTAACATATACTGTGACAGGATGACAGAATTTTGGAGCTGGAAGGGACCTCATTGGCTTCCTAGTTCAACTTTTCTGTAACACACCCAACCAAGCTTCATCTGTTTTTTTTTCCTTGAACTCCAAAGAGAGGGAACCCAATACCCCCCAGATGAGCACATTTCATTAGAGTGTGCCCCAGGGGCTTTTATTTTTAATTTTGTTTAAAGGTGAAGATTTATTGAATACTCGATAGCACTTAACCCAGTGCCTGGCAAATAGTAGGCACTTAACAAATGTTTATTGAATGATTTATTGATTGATCATAAAGGACATTATTGTAATTCATCAAATACGTTAAAACCTCACCAAATTTGAAAAATATTTTAACAACTAAATTGTACTTAAAAGTGCAAACCTTGAATAATGAGACACAAAAGAAACATTTTTTTTTGCTGTATTAACAAAAATACAGTCAATTTTCACTGTCTTTGTCATTAACCTGATAATTAGCTAACTCCAGTGAACTAAAACCAATTAAGATATTTCCATCTTCCTGTGCTAGAAAATGAGACATTGCTCACCAGAAGTTACAGGCTTAAATTGCCCAACTGCATCATTGTAATTAATACTTCATATACAAAATCATGAGTTGTTGGGAGATTGCATTTAGTTTGTTTTTCACACGTGCTGGTTCCTGATCCGGTGATCAGCTTATGACAGCCGAGAAGATCCTTTTGCCATACTAAAACCCTTGGTAAACTCACCTGGTGAGTTCTTCTTGGGGGCCTTCATTTTGGGGAGGGACCCAGGCTGACTAGTCCCTCTTCATTCCTCTCCCAGCTCAGCTTGTTTGATTCTCCAGTCTTTGGTATCATGCCCCCAGGAGAGTACCTTCTCTTCCACTCTCTCTCTAACCCTTTTATGTTTTCTTTTCCTATTAGAATGTAAGCTCCTTGAAGGCAAGTACTGTTTTTCTTTTTGATTGTATTTGTGTCTGTAGCACTTAACACAGAGCCTGGCACATAGTAAGTGCTTAATAAATGCTTGTTGTCTGTCTGTCGTGGAAAAAAATGATCTGATTCCTTTTCCTTTAGCCAATCAAGTCACGCTCTAGTGGTATTTGTAGTGCTACCTTTCAGAACAGATCTGTTCTAATCCCAGAGCAATCTGGTTTCAGCTTCCAATTCATCTAGAGATACTTTAGATTTGTTGACAATGATTATCACACCATCCCTGCCAATGTCTACACTCAGCAATTTTCTCAGCCATCTCAGCCATCTCAGCTCTATGAGTCTCCTGTTCAAATCTCTGGTGAATGCCAGTCATCACTGATTCTAGGAGTAGGTAAAAGGATGTCATTCTCTCCTGTTTTTCTTTTGAATCAAGAGTCATGCTGGGCCTCATTCATATTATCAACATGAATCAGAATTTCTCTTCTTACATGGAGAAATTGATAGATGATTCTCTCCATACATTTTAATCACACCTTTGAAAACACATGTAAGATATGCTGGGTCACTTCTCATCACAAAGAGTTACACAAGCTGATGGCCCCCATCATTATAGTAACTTAAGGCCTAGAGACTTAGTACAATTTTATGACCCTCTGAGAGTAGGATGCATTACAAAAAGGACAAAGATAGAGGCTGAATGAACTTATTCCATGGATGAGACCCTCAGCTTTTCTTTTGGTCTCAGGAATGGAAGTTGTTTTAATAATCTTATAAAGTTTGTAAAATGACGGAGTGACTCTGTGGGGTTTTTGTTTGTTTGCTTTGTTTTTCTTCTCTGCATGTCCACTTTGTGTGCTTTGGTTTGAAAATCTTCCCTGGGATCCCACTTGTTGTAAACTCTTCATTATATTGCATAGGACACAGGACTCCCTGCCATGAAGGCATAACTCATACACACACACACACACAGTTTTGTTGATTTGAAGTACATGCTTCTATTTGGATGAGTTTCAAACAATGTGCCTTGCAAAGCACATAGAATATTACACTATTTTTTTTACTTGAACTCCCACTGTACACTCAGGCATAGAAGATGCTCCTTCAGAACAAAACACAAAACACTGCCTTTTTTTCCTTCTGGACAGATGCCTTGTCACTCTGAAGACATTTTTGCCCTGTGGCACATTGGATAGAGTGTCATTCCTAGAGTCAGGAAGCCCTGAGTTCAAATATGACCTCAGACACTAACAATGTCATCCTGGGCAAGTCGTTTAACCCTGTTTGTCTCAGTTTCCTCATCTGTAAAATGAGCTGGAGAAGGAAATAGCAAACCACTCCAGGATCTTTGCCAAGAAAACCCCAAATGGGGTCACCAAGAGTTGGACAGAAAGCAACAACTACCACCACCACCACCACCCACCACTCTCCTGAATGGCGTTTGCCTGCCTGGACCACTATTTTAAGAGGGGACTGAGCAATGCTCTGCCACACTCCTGTCTCTGCTCTCTTGGATTTTTTTTTCTTTTTCCTCAGTGGCCCCATGTGGGTATCTTTCCTTCTTCCCTCCTCCCCCACTTTACACCTGCTCTTTATAAGTTGTCTTTCTCCATTAGAATATAAGTTCTAGCCTCCTTGCATTTATAATCCTCAACACTTGGCAAAGTGCCTGGCACACTGTGAGCACTTAATAAATAATGCCTATCAGTCCATCTATTGCTGTGGCCCAGCAGTAGTAGAGATGCACACTGTGAGGGAATGCAAGCTTTCTATAAATGTCTGTGACAGCTATATATGTATAATTTAGTACTTAGTGCATGATGCGACACTCCACACTTTAAAACTTAAAGAGTACATACGTGATTAAATTAAAACAAAAGCAATGGGAGGTGGGACTGGGATTTGGGCACATAGGGGCAGCTAAGTGGCATGGTGGATAGAATGCCAGGCCCGAAGTCAGGAAGACTTATTTTCATGAGTTCAAATCTGGTCTCGGACACTCAATAGCTGTGTGACCCTGGGAAAGCCACTTCGCCCTGTTTGCCTCAGTTTCCTCATCTGTAAAATGAACTGGAGAAGGAAATGACAAATGAGTCAAGGACCTGTGCCAGGAAAATCCCAAATGGGGTTATGGAGAGTCAGACATAAGTGAACAACAACTTGGCACACGTGGTACATCCTTTATGAACATATTCTTCCTACGGGAGGTCAGTTCCATATTTGGACGGTCGTAGTTGTTAAGATGTTTCTCATCACAGGAATCCTAAAATCCTAAATTTGCTTCTTCATTGACACCCACCCATTGCTTTTAGTTCTGTCCTATTGTCAAAGACTGAATTGACTGTATGATGGTATTGCCTGGCAAGGTGAATGGACCCAGGGCTTTCTGCTCTCATGCTCCTTCCCCCTCTTTCACCTGACTCTTTATTTTTAAGAGTTTCTTTGATTTTATTTTCTTTTGTGACAAAGGAGTGATGGTAACAGATATCCTCAATCTTTGCTGATTAAAAGTTCACTGTATTAGAAAGATTTACATACAGAAGGAATGTGTCGATGGGGGAAGAAGGAATATTCTGTTCACTGTAGTTATTGAGATGTCTATGTCAGAAATATCTGCGTCTATGCTTCTCATGTATGTAAAACATTTTTAATTAAATTCCAATGCTCCAAGTACATCTTATTAATGTAGGCATTCCTTTCAAAGATGCAGTCACTAACTCACCTTTGCCAACCCTGGTTTTATGAATGTTAACTTCAGATGCTAAATTTATAAATGTTAACTTCAGATTACATATAAAATAAAAAACAACTTGAAAGTCTGTGATTCTCACTAGATGGTAATACAGAATCACACTATTTTCTTTATTTCAGTTATTCACACTTTTAAAACTGCCTTATGTAGCCTTTGAAAATTTCTTAAAATGATTTTTGCAATGGAAAGGCTAATGATCTTAGATTAAGAAAACCCAGGTATGAGGCTGTCTGTGACGCTTACTAGTCATGTGATCCTGGACAATGCATTTAACCATATCGAGCCTCAGTTTACTCATTTGTAAAAGGAGATAATAAAATTTGCACTAGTACCTTTCAGGGCTATTGTGAGAGAAGTGCTTTATAAATTGTAAAGCTACATGCAGATTGGAATCTTTAGTGTTACTTCCCAGAGGAAAGAGGAATGTGGGTTCTGAACAATGTGGCTTATTTCTATTTCTATTTCTGAGCAATGGGGGGAGGTGGGGTGGGTTGCAACATAATCATAATCTATATGATGTATGAGTGCATAAATGTCTTTTGTTTGTATTTGAAATTTTATTTTTAATGTTTGAATATTAAAATTATATTTTAGTTCTGAGTTAAAACTAATATTACCCTTGGTGAAGTTTTAATTTCTTAACTGTGATGAATAAAATCATCTGGCTGAATTGTGCTACAGGAAGAACCAGGTTCAAGTTCTTCCTTAGATGCTTACTGGTGGCTTCAAGAAGCTGTAGCGTGCCAGCAGCCACACCTGGTAAACTGTCTCAGTAGACAGGATGAATCAGGTTGAGGGTAACCAAGAGGGCACATACCCATCGATGAGTTAGTGGAATGTCTACCCCAACCAGGTGAAGACTTCCTCTGGCAAAATGGCAGATGAGAACAATTTGTTCCTATGGCCATGAAGGCGCCTAAAGCAGAGGCTGTGGAGAGCTTAGAGCTTGGTCAGACATTAAAGACATCAACGTCATTTCCTGCATCCTGAGCCATCGTCACTCATCCTGACTTTTACCCTGCCGCTGGACTTCGATGACTCTAGAAGAGAGAGTGAGGCTGGTGACTTTGAGTAACTCTGCCTCCCTTAAATCCAATACACAAGCAAGTCAACACATCACCTCATGATGTCATTGGTTCTTTATGACAATGAAGGACCAACACTTGGTTGTGTGACTTGAGTGAGATTCTTAACCTCTCTCATCCTGGGTTTCCTTATCTATGAAAAAGGGATAATAATAGCACTTCTTAGGGTTGTTGTAAGGACCAAGTGAGATAAATCCTTTAAGGTGATCTGTAATTTTAAAGCACTATACAAATGTTAGCTATAATTATTGTTATTAAGCAATCAATAAATGTTGCCCATAAAATTCTTCCCAAGGCATGCACTCTAATGAAATATGCTGTGAATACCTGTGAGAATTATAGAATCAAGAGAGTGTGAGAGTCAGAAATTAAAATTTCTGAGTTCTCCTCCCTGCACTGTCATTAACTTTGTGACCTTGGGCAAGATCACAAAACTGGGTCTCATGTTTCTTCATCTCTACAGTTAAAAAGTTGAATTAGATCAAAGGTTTCATGGAGGAAAGTCATTTTTGGTAATATTATTTGAATAAAATTGTTTCAAAGACTCCTCTACCATATCTAACAAATATAATTAACATTTATAGAGTGTGTTAGGATTTTACAAAGTGTTATACACATATTGTCCTATCTGAACGTCGCAAAAACCCTGTGAGAATACAAGTATGCTCGTCCCCATTTTACAGAAAGGGACACTATGGCCCTGAGAGGTCACATAATTAAAAGCGTCAGAGGAGGAATGTGAACTCAGATTTTTTAGTGTCTATTCATTACCTCTGTTATTACCACAAACTACACTAAGACTTTTGGGACACCCAGCATTTTCATTTAAATGTGTAGCGTTAATAAAATTCAATAACTTGTGATTTCATTGGTGTAAGGAACTCTCAGTGAGAAAATTTCCTCAGCTGATATAGATCAATAACTGCTTTGCAACTTACAGTTGTGATGTCTCAGGGCACAGAGAGGCTGGTTGACTTGACAGGTCCCCTCGGTACCATGTGTCAAAGGTAAGACTTAAATTTAGGTCTTCATGGTCACAAAACTGGCACACTATATTTCCTTTATTAGGGCAGATAGGTGGCACCATAGTGCACATAGCACTGGCCCTGGAGTTAGGAAAACTCATCCTTCTGAGTTCAAATCCGGCCTCAGAAACATCCTAGCTGTGTGATATTGGGCATATCTCACTTCGCTGTATTTGTCTCAGTTTCTGCATCTGTAAAATGAGCTGGAGAAGGGAATGGCAAACCACTCCAGTATCTTTGCCAAGAAAACCCCAAATGGGGTCATGATGAGTCAGACCCTACTGAAACAACTGAACAACAATTCCCTGTTAACTTACTTTGGTCTTTCCCTACTAGTCTGAAGAACACTCTTTTGTTAGAGGAAAACAAAATTAAAAAAAAAAAGATTTGAGAAATTCTGCCTTTTCATCATCGTATCCGCACATTTTTTCTTTGACCTTCCTTCTTTATGACCAAAAGTGCTGTTGTTATTTTTTAAAAGCCTCAGCTTATTTGAGACCATAGAGTTCTAATGTGCTTACAGGCCTGTTTCACATGCTTTTACTCCTCCTTTGATTGTTACTTCCCTTTGGTCCATGTCTTTCTTAAACCGGAATTGATCAATAAGTCCCCTTTGTGGTCACATCGGTCCCTTGGACTCATTTCAATTAGACACAATTCATCAAGTTACTACTTCAAGCAAAGCGGATACAAAGATGAAAGCAAAAACTGTCCTTCAAGATGAGTGGGGAGTCACCAAGCAAGGTCTTTGTGATAAGATGATAGACTACCTGGCCTTACCATCCAACTCGCCACTATTTTCTCCGTATCCCTGGCATTATTTCCATTTGAGCTTCTAATGGTTCTGAAGGGCTTTGTACCTTCCCATTTTCTTACAGCCTTGAAAGCAGGGTCTGTCTTGATTATCTATTTGTATCTCCTTCATTTAGCACAGTTCTAATTAACAAATTCAACTCAATAAGCATTTATTGAAGCATCTACTATCCCCGGGCCATCGCCAGTATCTTGATTTTTGTCCTGTCATTGGACTCTGATGACTGGAAAAGAGAGTGAGGCTGATGCCTTTACAGAATTCTGCCTCACTTAAATCTGATTCACTTGGGAGTCAAGATATCACTCTGTGATGTCATTGATCCTCTTCAAAAATGAAGAATGAATAACAAAAAGAAAAAACCAACAAAACTATAAAACAAAACAAACCAACAAAACACATAGTAAGCACTGAATAAATGCATTTTCATTCATTTACTCATTCATTTCCTGTTCTTAGAGAACTTAGGTTGTACTGGGGGAAATAGTACATATATCGAGAAATACTAAAATCTATATATGAAATATAAAAATAAAAATAAATACAAAGTATGGTGGGGGGTGGAGGTGAGGAAAAGATAGCAATTGAGTCGGTAAAGAAAGGCCTTGGGAAGGCAATAGCAATGATGCTATAGGTTGCAAAAGGAAGAGGTGAGGAGGGAGAGCATTCTACGAATAAACAGCAGCCTATGAAAAGACAGAGCCAGGAGATAGAATGTTGGTTGTATAAAGGGAATAGGAAGTGTTCTAATTTTGTTGGAATATAAAATATGTAAGAGGTAGGAATAGGAAATACTGTAATCTGGAAAAAGGTTGAAGTCCAACTCTAAAGTCAAACTTTACTTGCAAAGTAGAAGAGTTTTTATTTTATCCTAGATAATAAAGAGAGACACTGGAGCTTCACAATCAGGGGACTCGTATGATCAGGACTTTGTTTCAGGAATATCAGTTTGAAAATTGTTTGGAGGATGGGTTGGAAGGGAAGACGCTGGAAGTAGAGAAAACATTTCTGAGGCTGTTGGAGGCCGGCAGAGAAATGATTAAAGTATGAACCAGGGTGATAGTTGTGTGATTAGACAGAAGAAGATACAAATTATGTTGCAAAGAAAGAAAGAATTAACTTTTTGGATATTGTGTGCAGGGGCCCAGTGAGTGAGAGAAGAGAATAGAGAATGACTCTGTATGTAAGGTGATATCAATTTGTTTTCTTTTTTAAATACTGGTTCCCAGGATCATGGCTTGTAAATAATTTTACCGTGCTTGTGCCTTGTTACACTATCACAATATAAATATTTGAGCTTAACTTGTATACCACACACTACGTCCTCTCTATGCTGAGTCACTGTGATATTGCCAAAGTTAATGTAAACTTACGAGTCTACTGCTGGCAAAATGTCTTCTTTGTCTGTTTCTCTATAAATCAAGTGGACAGTGGTTGGGAAGCACGGGTGATCTCCTCACTTCCTTCTTGCCAGCCGCCATGAGAAGAATATACTAGTATGAAACCCTTACCTGTTGCTCCACTGACCTTTCTTGGTTTGGCTGAATCTAATGTGAACCTACCAGGACCAGAGCTCCTTGGTTACAGACTCTGAGGTTGATAATTCAATAGCTAGAAGTAGGTGAATAGAGCACCGGATGGGGAGTAAGGGAGATCTGAGTTCAAAAATGGGCTGAGACACTCTTTGGATGTGTGACCATGGGAAAGTCACTTATCCTCTGCCTGTACCAGTCTTCTCATCTGTAAAATGGGGATAATAATAGCACCCATCACCCAGGGTTATTGTGAGCGTCAGATGAGATATCTGTAATGTTCTTAGCACAGTGCCTGGCACATAGAAGGTACTAAATAAATACTTGTTTCCTTCCTTCTTTCTTTTCCATAGGCATAAGGAAGTTAGGAAGTTAAGGCAGTTTTCCTTTTTCTTCATAAGCTTCAGTTACCGTAAGAGTATGAAAATCAAACTGATGCTTTGAAAATATTAAATTAACTTTCCAGAATGTAATATTAAAGAACAATTGATTTCAATGTACTTATGATTTTATTAACTCCTGCTAAAGCAGGATGCAAAACATTCGCACCAATTTAATGCTAGTAAACTCATAAACTCAATCAGCTACCTAAGAATAATATATAACATAGAAGGAAAAAATGATTGTAATTGTGCATCATAGTGTAAGGAGTCATTAAAATCCTCCCAGCCTAATACTATCATGTTCCTTCTCTTTATAAGTTGGAAGATGTAAAATAAAATAGCAAATAATATCAAAGTTTTAGAAGAGACCTCAGAGGCGATCTAACCAATATATACCTGAATCCTCTTTGCAACACATCCCCTACAACTGGTCATCTAGCTTTTACTAGCTAGATTGATGGGGTGCTTGGGTGCTTGTACTTGGACCCCAATTTCTCTTTAGTATCAGAAACACTGTCTCTGACAATCACTCCCCAGCCCAAGGACACTGTGCCTAGCAATTACTCATGTATGGTCCCCAGCAAGACTCTTATCTCTCTCTGTGGTGCAGCTACACAAAGCTGGGTGAAGAGTGCTGGGCTGCTCAGGCCCCAGCCCTCAGATCATGTCTCTGGAAGCCTTCCAATTCCTTAGTAAGTTCCTGTTTTGTGAGAAAGCTTTCTCTCATCAAGACAGAGGGGTAGGGGTGCCTTGCCCAGCTCAAGGAGTTTTGCCCTTGGCCAGCCCAAGGACTCTTCCTCCTGCCAGACTCCCAAGATCCATACCTCTGTCATCTCCTTCTCTGTCTGGTATACAACCTGTACCTTCTTATCCATAGCTCCCAAAGACACCTGGACCTTTGGATTACCTCATCAGTGTCCCTGGCATTCCTTTCCCATGCCCTTTTCCATATAAACCCTAGCTCCATCCTCAGTCTCTTGCAGGTTCCTTAAGAATCCTTGCCCTCTGAAAAGCATAACAATAAACTTTTTGCCAACTTAACTCAAAGAATGCTTGAGTCTGTGAATTCGTTCCAGACGACCCCATCCAGTACCCCAGTCTTTGAGGGGTCTCACCCTCTCAGACTGCAACAAGATGATCTCATGTGAATGAGAATCTTACCAGTTAAGTATTTCCATTCCATTTTTTCATAGTTCTACTCATTAAGAAGTTTTTTCTTCACGTCAAGAATGAATCTACCTTGTTTCATCTTCCATCCATTTTCCCCTTCATTCTGTCATCTGAGATCTGTCTCCTTTTGTTCACCAAAGAGATTTAATCATTGTTCCACCTGACAGCCTCAAAAATACTAGATGACTTCTTCCAAGCCCTACCCTTAAATTCTGAAATGTGTTATTTTCCAGCCAAAACTTTCCCATCTTCAATAAGTCAAATCAAAAAGCATTTATTAAGAGCCTGCTTTGAACCAGGTACTGTAGTGAAAGCTGGAGATACAAAGAAAAGGAAAATAAGTCAGTCCTTGCACTCAAGCTGCTCTTATCCTAAAGAAGATGACAAGATGTAAATAATTAGAACATATAGATATATACAGAGTAGATGGAAGTTACTCTTACAGAGAAAAGACACTAGCATCTGAGTGTATGAGGATACCAATAAAAGCCTGCAGAAAGTAGGATCTGAAATGTTTGAGTTTGCATTTGTAATAATAATAATTGCTAAAATTTGTATAGCCCCTTAAGGTTTGCAAAGTACTTCGCATGTATCATTTAACCATATTAATTTTCATCTCATTGGATTTGATCCAGCCTGTCAAGATCCTTTGGTATATTGACTCCATCTTCCAACATGTTTGATCTCTTTCCCAGCTTTGTATCATATGCAAACTAGATAAATGCCCTCTGTGCCTTTATCTGAGTCACTGATAAAAGTGTTTAAATAGCATAGGACTAAACAAAGATCTGCAGGCCATTTTGCTGGAGACTGGAATTATTATTAACTAATCTTCGGTTCTAACTATTCAATCATTCACTAATTCACCAAACTCTACTATTATTGAGCCCATGCTCTTTGCATCTCGTCCATCAGATCATGAAAGACTTCATCAAATGCTTTTCTGAAATAGAGTACAACTTAAAATGTAACAAAAAAAGAAAAAAGGTTCTAGATGAAGCATCGCCTTGATCTAGTGTAGTCATCCTATTAAAAATAAATTTAGGTTAGTTCTTCTATGACCTATTCTTGGCAAAATTTCATTATGGTCATCACTTCTTTTTCTAGATATCTAATAATCATCCCTTCGGTAATAGTATTCACTAGAATGATGCCAGGAAAGTTGGGCCCACTGACCTATATAATTTTCAGATACCATTTTCTTTCTGTTTTGAAAATCTCCAGATCACTTTTCTCTTTCTGCTCGACTTTTTACCCACATTACCATTAAGGCTCACCAGTTTGATCTGCCAGATTTTTAATTGTTCTGGGATATAGTTCATTTAGTTCTGGTGACTTATATTTATTGGGGTTGGGGGTGGGAGGCACTGTCTTCATGCTTTCTCCCTTCTTATGTTGGGGTCAGCTTCCCTATCATGTCCAGTTCAAAGATCATTCTCCATGTGAGGGAAAGAAGAAGGATGCTGGGAGTCAAGCAGCTCTATCTTTCCTCTGTCATCCATTTGTATTGTCTCATCCACTTTGGAATCAGTCCTTTCTCTTCTTTGATTCTTGTCTGCTCCTCAGAATCACTTAAAACAAACAAAGAAACAAGACAAACTATATCTCTTTTGTTTTCCTTTCTAGTCTCAGATCATTCTGAGCTTCAGCATTTATGATAGTATTCTTAAAAGTTCTTCCTGTGTATTTGTATATATCTTTGGTTACATGTCCTTCCATCCATCTTCCTTATATGTCTTATAAAAATTTAAGTTGGTAGTGAGTTTTCTAAATTCACATTGGTCTCTAGACAATTCTCTCCTTTTCACCTTATTAGAACATGTGTGTGTGTGTGTGTGTGTGTGTGTATGTGTATGTGTATAGAGAGAGGGAGATCAATAAGAATCACTGCATCTGAAATGCAACTAATAAAATGAAATAAAGGAATAAAAAGATGTTACTGCTATTGAGGAAAGATAAAATGTTTGTAGAGGATATTATAGAACAGAATAAGTGAAGTTGAGTTGGACAGAGCCTAACAGGCTATCAAATCCAAAGCTGTACTTTAACATGAATGTGGCTACTCTGTCTCTGCTGGAAAACAGACAGTGAAGATAAACCCATTACTGTCGGCGACCACCTCTTCCACTTTTGAATGACTCTAATCATCTTTCTTTACATGAATTTCACATCTTTCTTTCTGCTGCTTCTATCCAGCAGGATTGTGCTCAACATTAATGATCTCTTTTTGAGATAATGCTGTTTTTATTGTTTCAGTCGTGTCTGACTCTCCATGACCCCATTTGGGGTTTTCTTGGCAAAGATACTGGAATGGTTAGTCATTTCCTTCACCAGCTCATTTTACAGATGAGGAAACTGAGGCAAACAGGGTTAAGTGGCTTGCCCAGAATCACACAGCTAGTAAGTGTCTGAGGTCAGTTTTGAACTCATGGACATGAATCTTTCTGACTCCAGGCCTGGCACTCTGTGTACTATGGCGCCACCTAGCAGCCAAAATGGAAAACAACTAGCCTCACAACGATCCTGGTACCTACCTTCCTTCTTGTTGAGTCATGTCTGTGAACCCATTGTGAACCCATTTGGGCTTTTCTTGGCAAAGATACTGGAGTGGTTTGCCGTTTCTTTCTCCAGCTCATTTTACAGATGAGGAAACTGAGGTAAGCAGGGTTACGTGACCTGCTCAGGGAGTGTCTGACCTGGAGCTCCTTCCACTGTGCCACCTAACGACCCATTTTGATACAATACCACACCTATTCTCTGTAAGGCTGCATGTATTACTACTCAAAATCTTTTTTTTTTTTTTGGTTATTTTTTCTAACTATTGTCACAGTTGTATTTTTTTCTCTTTTGGTTGGAAGTTAGGGTTAATTGTGAATCTGTATGTTGTGTATAAGTGATTTATCAGGTAAAATTAAATGCACATTATTTTTCTACTATTGATTTTGATTTTATATATATGTATGTATATATACACATATATACATACATATATATAATATGGATTATAACTTGGAACAATTTACTTCCCTTCTCTGTCTCATTTGCATCATTTATAAAATGAGGCCTTAGTTGCAGGAGATCATATCTAAAATCTTTTAAGTTTTATGTCTAGAGGAAAAAAGAAAAAGTTGCTTATTTTTCAGTCAAATGAAAATGTGCACTATTAAATTAGCCCATTTCCCAGGCCAAGAGTAATATAAAGGATAGCACCTTGTTCCCCACTGTGAGAAATAAATTGCAACACCCATGTCAGAAAATATAAATATTTCTAAGATCAAGGTTTGCTATATTCTGAATTATTTTCTAAACTCTGCAACAGCACCCTCCCTTCCACATACCAATGTCATCAAATAATCACAACGGACCTAATTAACAAATTAGCACATTTTCTATGTCAAACAAGGGCCGACATATCTAAAAATCACACATAGATGGAATATACTCTCCTATCTTAGCTTCTCTGTTCGCCAGACAAGAATAATAAGGAACTCAGTGAGAAGTCTGAGCACATTTCATAGGTTTTTATCTTTATTCTACCTGAAAACAAGCATATGTTCAGCATGTCATTGATTTTGAGAGCTGGAAAGGGCCAATCCCTTCATTTTGCAGATAGAGAACTCCAGACCCAGAATGCTTAAGTCATCTGCCCAAGGTCACACAAAAAGCTAATAAGCAGCAAAGCCGAGATTTCAACCTCGGTCATCCAACTTCAAAGCTACTGTGGTTCCCGCCATGTCATACTGGCTCCCCATTGCGTGAATATGTCAATTCCCTTGTAAGCTCATGCTATAACTTGTATCCTGTAGCGTATCCCATCTCTGCCTCTTGTTTTCTATAAAAGGAATTATGACTATGCACTAGAAACTCAAATAGAACCAACTCATCTTTTTGACTCTGCACTAGAAAATCAAAAAGATCCATTAGTTCAATTATTAACAGTCTATTGAAGACTAGCAGCTCATATACATCTAAATATGAATATATACATACACAAAGATACATAGATGGATTTGGCTACACAAATATTTATATAATGCATTGAAAGTTTACAAAAACCCCTTCTTAGAGCAATGTGAATCAGGTAACGCATTACAAAATTGAGGAGTTGGAAGGGATTCTGGCAGCCATATATTCTAACTCATGCATGAAAAGAACCCCGCTATAGCATACTAGACAAGTGATTGTTCAGCCTCCACTGACTCTTGAGATAGCCCACTCCAATTTTGGGCAGCTTAAAGTGTTAGGAAGTTTTTTTTTCCTGGTATCTAGTCTGAAATTGCTCCTTAGTAAGGTCCATCCTTTGTTCCTGGTTCTGCCTTCTGGGGTCAAAAATAACAAGTCTTAATACATCTTCCCCATAATACCTCTTCAAACTTGAAGAACACTATTGTAAATCCCCTTTATCTTCTTTTCTTTAGGCTATACGTATTTTTTTCCTTCAATTGATCTCCATTCATCACAGACTCAAAGATCTTCATTACCTCAGTTGCCCTCCTCTATACATTAACTATGGTGCCCAGAACTAAGCACTGTACACAATATGAAGTCTAATAAAGGCAGAATATAGCAGGATTGACACCTTGTTATTCCTGGAAGCCCCAAATGATGCAGCCCCAAATTACAGTATCCTCTTTAGCTGCTATATTATACTGCTAAGTCATAATGAGTTTGCAGTCCACTAAAATCTCCCTGATGTTTTTCAGAATGATTGCAATCTATCTATGCCTTCCCCAAGTTTTATTTGTAGAGTTGATTTTTTTTTGTACCAAGTGCAAAACTTCATATAATCACTATTGAATTTCATACTATTCAACCCAGCCCAAAGCTCTAGCATCTCAAGGTTCTTTTGGACTTAGCATCTACATTAGTTTGCCCTCTTAGCTTCGTGTCATCTGTTTGATAAATTTGATAAACATACCATTTCTGCCTGTATCCAAGCCATCGGGCAAAATGATTAACAACCCAAATTGGGTTGAGGTCACTAGTGACCTCTTCTCGTGTTGGTGTGAAACCATTAACAGCTACTCTTGGAATCTGGCCATTCCACCAGATTTGTATCCATCTGATTGTATTATCTAGTGACCATCTCTCTGTCTTCTCCACAAGAATAGCATGAGTAGGGGGCAGCTAGGTTGCTCAGTGGATAGAGCACCAGCCCTAAAGTCAGGAGGACCTGAGTTCAAATCCGGCCTCAGACCAAACACTTGACACATACTAGCTGTGTGACCTTGGGCAAGTCACTTAACCCCAACTGCCTTACCAACAACAACAACAACAATAACAAAAACCCAAAAACAAAAACAAAAAAAGAATAGCATGAATGACTTTATGAAAAGCTTTGAAAAAATTCAGGTAAACTACAGTTTTCCCCTTTAGCTACTAGTTTAGCAAGCTTGTCAAAAAAGGAAATGAGATTAGTTTCTAGGTGTTCGGCATGTTCAGCAAACATCTCTTTATGAACCATTCTGGAACTATACCAAGAATTAAAGACAACCTCACTGGCCTACAGTTCAGATAATTTTATCTTTCTTTCTAAGGGGCCATAGTAGTCAAGAAATGGACTCTCTGCCTCCTTCCTCCCTTCCTCTCTCTCTCCATCCCCCTTTCCCTTCCCTACCCTTCTTCCCCTCTCTCTCAAAATATTCTTAAATCCTTTGATTCTTTGAGTCTAGAATGATGTTCCCCTGCCTTCAGGCTGTCTCCATTTCACAAAGCTAGCCTAATCTCTGTATGTCATTTTCCACTCTTGCAAGCATAATACTTGCTTCATGAAGCTTTAAGGAGAGAGTATTCTTTATCTCACATCAATTTGCATTATGGTGTGGCATGAATTGGCTAAAGGTAGCCAAGCTAGCTGGAATTTCAAGGTTGATTTTGATTAACTATATCATTGACCTATATATAGTTATCTAAATAAGTGGAGTCCGACAATATCATGGTGGGAAGGGACCTTAGATTTAGTAAATTTACCGACAGGCTTGATGAGTGAGGTAGATCTATCATAATTCCCTCTTTTTGGAAGATGAGGAAACTTAGGCCCAGACAGAAGTTAAGCAACTTGCTCAAAGACACATGGTGAGTTAGTTGAGACCTTGGAGTAGTGCCCAGGTCATTGGAACTCCACTCTCCCATCATCATACTTTATATAAATTTTACTCTATATGGATGTCATTATTGAAATCTATATTTTTTTCTTTAAAAAAGATCTGTGATGTACATTGTAATTTGATTTCCTTTTGTAACACCTTTATATTAATTTCTTTAAAGTAAAAGTGGAATGTGGGCAGCTAGGTGGCACAGTGGATAGAGTGCTGGGCCTGGAGTCAAAAAGACTTATCTTCCTGAATTTAAATCTGGTCTCAGGCACTTCCTAGCTGTGTGACCCTGGTAAGTCACTTAACTGTATTTGCCTCAATTCCTCATCTGTAAAATGAGCTGGAGAAGGAAATGCCAAACCACTCCAGTATCTCTGTCAAGAAAACCCCAAATGGGACCACAAAGAGTCAGATACGATTTAAATGACTGAACAACAATAACAAAAAGTGGAATGTATTGCACTAATCTATTTTTGCATCTTCATGATAAATATCACTGTGCAGAACTGGAAATGTCAGGGTGCCACTGGGGCTTTATCCCAGGTTGCTGACTTAGAGAGAGAGGGATAATGTATTTTCTCTCCACAGCAGTTGTGTTGAGCATTGATTGTGAGGATGGTGGAAGACCATTATGGGGAGGGATACCTTCAGATGTTATCAGGAAGCTCTGGGCCACCATTTTCCTGCTCCAGAGTCCCAGCAAAATAAAGCTTTTTTTTTTCTTTAAAGAATACCTTCTCTCTCCTCCCCTCAGCCATGCCAATATGACTGTATAAAAATAATGTGGACTGCTCACAGGCTATATGACCAGGAGACCTTCATCACACTGGACACTATTTCAGGAAGGCAGCCTGGTATTGTGGAAACAACATTGGCCATGGAGTCAGAGGACCTAGGTCCAAATTCCACTTCTGACGCCTAATACTCATGTGGCCTTGGGTACATTATTTATTTTCCTGGGCATCAGTTTTCTTATCTAAAAAAATGAAGAGATTGTCTCTTCTACCACTAGATCCTATGACTTGGGGTCAGAGGTGATGACATTGCACAATGACCTTGGCTCATCCTTTAGAATCTCTGCCCCTTCTTCTTTCCAGCCAAATTTGCCCTAGGTGCCAGCATTTCAAGCTATGGCTCCACGACTGTAGTTAAGTCAAAGCCTACAAATCAGTCATATTCCTTGAGTAATATTCCACAAACTAAACATTTGGGGATTGGCTTTTTTTTTAACTTTCAAATTCCACAGAGTTGTCAATGAGCCTCTAAGAATACTTTGTCCACATATAGAGAGTGGGACCCTTGCTTCCTAGCAGTATATGAGAGAGACCTGCAAACAAGACTTCATTTCTGAATGTTACCATCCCATTTTTGTTTCGTGTTTAATTTTTAAATTTTTTAGAATTTTAATTTTTAGAATTAAAAATTAGAACTAAAAAAATAATCATGCCTTGGAGGTTTTAGAAACAGTTTTGAAACATGTAGTTTCTGTTTGTCTTGCATGTGAATTGATTCACAGATTTAGGAAGAAAATTCCTTCATCCAACCGGGTATTCTTCCCCTCAATTACAGCAACATATGCTATTCAGAATGTTCTCTGGTGTCTGTTAGCAATTTTGCTGTAAATACACTCTCAGAAAGACACTTTTACAGCAGCCAGGCTGTTGAATGCGTACCTGTCAGATCAGATCAGTCGTGTTCTCCTTCTGCCTGGCAGAAAAACTCTTCAAGTATAATGGGTTGTTGTTGATCCCTAGTCACACAGCAAAGACCAGGAATGGAGAATATTCAGCACCATTAATTCTCATGGAGATTTTCATGTTTAGCAAATTGTTATGTGCATTAGAAAAATCCTTTCATCTTTCTTAAGGGTCTTCTGCCTGTCTGTTCCTTCCCTACCACTATGATGATCTTAACCTTTAATGGGTAGGCTCGTACATTATTTTATACCTAGTTTGGCTTGAGTGAATGGTTATAGAAATTCAGTCAGTCAGGAAGTTTTTATTAGGTACTTACTATGTGTCAGACAATTTGTTTAGTACTGGGTATATTATGAAAGGCAGAAGACAGTCGTTGCCTTTATGGAGCACATATAATGAGGGAGAAACATGAAAATACCTATGTACATACGGGATAATACAGAGTAAATGGAAGGTGATCTTAAAAGGACTGAGTGGGATGGCATTGGGAAAGGCCTTCTGTTGAATTTTGAAGGAAGCTAGTAGGTGAGTAGTAGGGTTAGGAGGGAGAACATTCCAGGCATGGGGGAGTAATCCATGCAAACTCAAGAAGTATTTACTCAGACACTCAAATGGACTTGTTATCTCATCCATGAAAGGATTCTCTCTCTTCCACACAATGCAGATCACAACTCATCCTCACTTCTTCATTCTTTGTGACTCATACCCATTTCTTCCCCAAGTTTTCCATAGGAATCCACCAATATGCTAGAGGAAGGCCCACCTTTCTTCCTCTTGAAATTGTGAGGATTGCAGTGGAATGATCTGATCCGCCATTTGGTTATCCTTTACTCCTGCCCACCAACCAATCATTTTTAAGCAGACATTTCTTTGTTGACATCTTTTGCTCTCTTTTTCCTTCCCACTCCCTAGCTTCTATTGTGTTACAGACTGCTCATAACTACTGTGTGTCTGATGCTTCAGAGACTGTAATGTTCCATGGCTTGCCAGCATGTAACAAGATATATGGAATGTTTAAAATGAGACTCAGATTCAGGACGTAAAGTGAAATAGAAAAAGACACTAAATTTGGAACCAAAGTATCTGCTTATGTATGGAGTTATTACTTGTGTGACTTTTGATAAATCATTGACCATCCTGGGGTCTGGGTTCTTTATTGTGCAGAGTTTTCATCTTTGTCCTTCCCAGCTTCAAATCCCGTGATCCTCCCAGGATTGTTGTGATGATCAAATCAGGTAATAATTATAGAGTGCTTAGTATGGTGCCTGGCACATAGTATGCCCTATATAAATGTTAGCTATCATCATTATCATTATTAGCTATTATCATCTTAACTGTGCTGGAGAGAAGAAAAACATGGAGCTGTCACCACCATCTAGCCAATGCTGCATTACAGTGGAGGAAGGAGAGCCAGGGCTCCTGAGCAGGGGAGAATCCCTCCATGTCTGGTAGCTTTTGTTCATGGTGGGAAAATTCAAGGGAACAAGTAGCTGTGCTCACGTAAGACACATGTGTGTTGCCTTTTATTTTGTAGCTTAGTATAGTACATTTATGAGGAGAGAACCTGGGAGATGAATCAGGCCCAGAAAAATCTGAGTCCTGAAGCTCCAAGTGAGACGACTTTCAATCTTGAGAACTTGTCAGGGTTTGATTTGGGATTTAGCTTAGGTTTCTTGGTTCTTGCTTGGAACACCTGAAGGTAGTATAAAGAGAGACCTGTCATCAGAGTCAGGGTAATCATGTGTTGTTTGACTCCATCAATCACTTTCCATTTAATCATGAGAATGTCAGTTATCCATAAGCATTTATTAAATGCCGACTATTTACTAACATCTCTGGGTCCTCTGCTAAGTGCTAACATCACCTGCGTACTTTCTCTAGGCACCTGGGCTCTGATAGCAATTTTTTCCTTGCTTTGTCTGGAACCAGGCTTCCAAATCAACGTTGCGGCCCTTTCCCACTTTGTAGTTTCCCCCTTATGTATTGTTCTACCCCATCCCACCCCCATGAGGAAATATTGTCCTCCAGGGCAGGGACTATCTTCCTTTACTTACATTTGTATCACCAGCACTTGGCACAGTGCCTTATGTGTTGTGTGAGTGATGAACAAATACTTTTGTCATTATCATCTCAATTTCCTCATTTATAAATGAAGGGGAGGTGGCTAAAGGGGATTTCTAAAGTTGTTCCACTTCCAAAATATTATGACAAAGTTTCTGAATCTCTAGAGAATATTAAAGGCAACCAAAGCTTTCCAAGATTCTAGATAATGGATTCACATCCTGATTTTGTTCTTCATTAGCAGTGGAAACTTTTGGACAAGTCATTTAACTTCTCTTTGCCTCAGTTTCCTGATATGTAAAACAGTAAGGGTTGTATTAAATGAAGCCTCTTCTAGCTTTAAAGCTATAATCTTCCCAAGTTATGTTTTTGTGTATGAATATATATATATATACACACATATACGTATATATACATATACGTGTGTATATATATATACATACATATACGTATATATATATACATACATACATACATATACATACATACATACATACATATATATATATATATATGTACATGTAAAATATAACCTGGAAAGATTTACATGAACAGATACTGAGTGAAGTGAGCAGAACCAGGAGAACATTGTATACTGTAACAGCAACATTGTGCAATGATCAACTCTGATAGACTTGCTTGGCTCTTCTCAGCAGTACAATCATGTAAGACAATTCCAAAAGACTCATGATGGAAAATGTTATCCACATCCTGAGAAAGAACTATGGAGTCTGAATGCAGATCAAAGCATCCTATTTTCTCTTTTTTTGTTTTTTCTTTCTTGCGGTTTACCTCTTTTGTTCTGATTCTTCTTTCACAACATGAATAATGTAGAAATGTTTAATATGATTGTACATGTGTATAGCCTACATCAGATAGCCTATATATAGCCTGCCATCTTGGGAAGTGGGGAGGAATAAAAAAAATTTTTGAACTCAAAATCTTATAAAAATCAATGTTGAAAACTATCTTTGTGTGTAATTGGAAAAAAATTAAAATATTAAGTGGGAGAAAAGAAATCAGCTTGCTCATCATTCCTTATAGCATAAATGTAAGATATTTTAAATATAATCTGTGGTGGTAAATGATAAAAGATTTGCTTCCTCTAAAAAGAGCCTCTTATATTAAAATATTATCCTTTCTTGACATTTATTTGGGCTTGAAGGCAGATTGTTTGAGACACTTGAAGTCCATGATTTATTAAAGGCTATACAGATGCTAAAAGACATCAGCAAAAACTGGTTCAGCATCCTTCTGTCTCTTGGCCTTTGCTAAATTTTCCGATTGCAAGGGCTTCTAATCCTATGGTGATTTCCTCCAGCTAGGCATCACACTATGTCCAAAATAATCAAGTTCTGTTTTATATAATCTGTCATTTAACATTAATGTAGAGTTAGAAAGTAGATACTTGCTCTTTGGTGCCTTTGAATGGCTTCTGACAAATCTAGCGTCTGATCTGGAAAAGGATTTGCTTGAGTATGACTTGATTCAACCATTTGACAAACACTTATTAAGTGTGTACTACGTGTGAGGTCTTTCAGTGACTCCAAATTTCCTCCTGGAATGAAGGTCAAACTTTCAAATACTAGTACTTTTCTAGTGTCATTAGGGCATTTGGTCATTGAACAGCACAATCTCTGAAGAATTGAAAACGTGTGTCATTGAGAGGTTGATGGAAAGGTACAGGGCTGGCATGAGCAAGCTGTAAGAAGTAACAAGGAACTGAGATGCAGGACTGAAATAAAGGATACCATTAAAAAAAGCATGATTAGAAAAGTAGATGGCCTGAGTAGAAGTGGGTTGAGAGAGAGAATCCACGGATAGCCTAGGTGTTTCACTGGTATCAGTGTGATGTTAAGGGAAAGGCCCCCAGCATGATATGTAGATCCCCAGTGATGGAATTCTGAGAAGACATAGACAAGAGCTCCATAGAATGAGAAGATGTGGATGGGTTGTGATCTCCATTTTGGGAGGTAACATTCTCATCAATGAGAACACAGATTCTTTGAGTATTTATAAGGTAGTGTGCAGGGCACTGGGCATATAAAGACAAAAAATAATATAATCCCTGCCCTCTAGCAACTTATATACATCATGTACAGAGATGCAAATACTAGGTTCTTTGAAGAGGGAAAGACATCAGTAACTGGGTTGATTTGGAAGGCATTTCATAAAATGGATCATCAGTGACCATTTGCATGTTGGTATTTGGCTGTTTATGTGATGTTAAAGTAATCCCCAGATCAGTCCAAATCACAGATTGTCATCATGTTTGTTGTCACTGAGCCATTTTTTTAGTTGTGTCTGACTCTTTGTGCCCCCACTTGGGGTTTTTGTTCTTTCTTTCTTTTTTTAATTTGTTCTTTTTTTAGTTTTTTAAATTTTTTTAAAAATTTTTTATTAATAAATTTATTTTTAGTTTTCAACATTTTCTTCCACAAGATTTTGAGTTCCAAATTTTCACCCCATCTCGCCCCTGCCCCCACCCCAAGATAGCATGCATTCTGAATACCCCTTCCCCTAGTCTGCCTTCCCTTCTATCTATCCCCCCCTTCTCCTATCCCCTTCCCATTCTATTTTCCTGTAGGTCAGGATAGATTTCTGTACCCCATTTCCTGTATTTCTTATTTCCCAGTTGCATGTGAAACCATTTTTTCTTAAACATACGTTTTTAAAACTTTGGGTTCCAAATTTTCTCCCTTCCTCCCTCCCCATCCACCCTCATTGAAAAGGCAAGCAACTCAATATAGGTTATACATGTGCAGTTATGCAAAACACTTCCATAGCAGACATGCTGTGAAAACTAACTCTATTTCTCTTAATCCTATCCTGCCCCCCCCATTTATTCTATTCTTTCTTTTGACCCTGTCCCTCCTCAGAATTATTTGCTTCTGATTACCCCCTTTTCCAATCTGCCCTCCTCTCTGTCAACCCCCTACTCTCTTGTCCCCTTCCCCTCTATTTTCCTGTAAGGTAAGACAGATTTCCATACCCAATTGAGTGTGTATGTTATTCCCTCCTTAAGTCAAATCCTATGAGAATAAGATTCACTAATTCCTTCTCACCTTCCCCCCATTTCCCCTCCACTGTAAGAGCCTTTTGTGTTTTTTGTGAGATAATTTACCCCGTTCCACCTCTCCCTTTCTCCTTCTCCTAGTATAATCCTCTCTCACCACTTAATTTTATTCTCCAGATATGACCCCTTCATCTTCAACTCACCCTGTGCCCTCTATCTATCTATCTATCTATCTATCTATCTATCTATCTATCTATCTAT
>NW_020949548.1:4990032-5100538 GCF_900497805.2 Vombatus ursinus | reverse complement strand
TATCTATCTATCTATCTATCTATCTATCTATCTATCTATCTATCTATATCTACGTATACATACATATATTTTTTTTCCCTCCAACTACCCTAATACTGACAAAGGTCTCATGAGTTACAGTATCATCTTTCCATACAGGAATGTAAATAGTTCAACTTTAATAAGTCTCTTATGATTTCTCTTTCCTGTTTGCCTCTTCATGTTCCACTTGAGTCTTGTATTTGAAAGTCAAATTTTCTATTCAACTCTGGTCTTCTCATCAAGAATGCCTGAAAGTCCTCTATTTCACTGAATGACCATTTTTTCCCCTGAAGGATTATATTCAGTTTTGCTGGGTATGTGATTCTTGCTTGTAATCCTATCTCCTTTGCCCTCCGGAATATTATATTCCATGCCCTGTGGTCCCTTAATATAGAAGCTGCTTAATCTTGTGTTATCCTGATTGTGTTTCCATAATACTTGAATTGTTTCTTTCTGGCTGCTTGTAATATTTTCTCCTTGACCTGGGAACTCTGGAATTTGGCTACAATATTCCTAGGAGTTTTCCTTTGGGGATCTCTTTCAGGAGGAGATCGGTGGATTTTTTCCATTTCTATTTTGCCCTCTGGTTCTAAAATATCAGGGCAGTTTTCCTTGATAATTTTTTGAAAGATGATGTCTAGGTTTTTTTTTTTTGATCATGGCTTTCAGATAGTCCAATAATTGTTAAATTCTCTCTCCTGGATCTATTTTCCAGGTCAGTTGTTTTTCCAATAAGGCATTTCACATTGTTTTCTAATTTTTCATTCTTTTGAATTTGTTTTACAGTGTCTTGATTTCTCATAAAGTCACTAGCTTCCAATTTCTCTACTCTAATTTTTAAGGAAGTATTTTCTTCAGTGATGCTTTTGGTCTTCCTTTTCCATTCAGCCAATTTTGCTTTTTAGGGCATTCTTCTCCTCATTGGCTTTTTGGACCTCTTTTGCCATTTGGGTTAGGCTATTTTTTAAAGTGTTATTTTCTTCAGTATTTTTTTGGGTCTCCTTTAGCAAGCTGTTGACTTATTTTTCATGATTTTCTTGCATCACTCTCATTTATCTTCCCAGTTTTTCCTCTACTTCTCTTATTTGCTTCTCAAAATCCCTTTTGAGCTCTTCCAAGGCCTGGGACTGATTCATATTTTTCTTGGAGGCTTTGGATGTAGGAGCTTTGACTTTGTTGCCTTCTTTTGGTTGTATGTTTTGATCTACTTTGTCACCAAAGTAAGATAATATAGTCTGACTCTTTTTGCGCTGCTTACTCATGATCCCGGCCAATTACTTGAGTTATAAACTCCTTGTTAAGGTAAGAGTCTGCTTCCAATGTGGAGAATGTATTGTCCCAAGCTTTGGGGGTTTGTACAGATTTTTTCAGAGATACTTCTAGGGACCTGTAAATTTTCAGTTCTTCCAAGGTGTGATAAGGGGCAAAGTGTTTCCTCTCCACCTCCACCTCCACAACAAGCTCCACCATGCCAGTGCTCCTCCTCGCCCCAGGACCACCCCTCAGAACTGTGACCCAGATCCAAGTACGGGCAGAGCAAGAGATTCCTGCCTCAGCACTGGTAAAGAGATCCCTGCAATTCCCCTCTGATCAGCCACTCGATTCCCCCTCAGTCTGTGGGCGGAAAGCTCAGGAGGCAGCTACCACCCAGGGTGGCTCAGGGCTTGTGACTGAGACCTAGCTTCTCTCTCACCGCAGTCACAGACTTTTCCCACTGACCTTCCAAGTTGTCGTTGGCATTTGTGGGTTGAGAAGTCTGGAAACCACCACAGCTGCCTGCGATTCAGTCTTCTGAGGCCTGCTCTAGGGTCGCTGCAGCCTGCGCGCCCACGCTGAACTGCGCTCCTCTCCCAGCCCAGTGCAATATATCTTTCTAATCAACCATCCAGGTAGTCTTGGGCTAGAAATTTGTTTCACTCTGTCTTTTGTGGGTTCTGCTGCTTTAGAATTTGTTTAGAGCCATTTTTTTTGCAGGTATTTGGAGGGGTTTGGGGGAGAGTTCAAGTTACTGCTTTCACTCTGCCATCTTGGCTCCGCCCCCTGGGGTTTTCTTGGTAAAGGTACTGGAATACTTTTCCATTTTCTTCTCCAGCTCATTTTATAGATGAAGAAACAGTGGTGCTTTTGGACACAGCTACTAAGTGTCTGAGACCATATTTGAATTCAGGAAGGTGAGTCTTCCTGATTCCAGGCCTGACACTCTTTCCACTACGCCACCTACCTGCCCCTATCAGGCTTGACAAAATGACTAATTGTTTAAAATCTTCACTCTTGAACCACTTTTAGCATTGTGTACACACAGTTGGTAAAATAGAATAAAATACAGATATGAATGTTTTCAAGGAAATAGTGCTTTTTTAAAGTGTTTTGTGTGGTGTTAAATAAAATTTTCACCACCGTCTGTTCTCATGCGTTTTTCTTTGGGTGCCAGAAATCAGTTATGAAGGTTTTATTTTAGCTTCTGTCTGTATGGACATAGGACATAATTGCCCAGCATCAGAACGGGAAGGAAAATTCTAGGTTCACCTTATTCCCTACTCTTATTGACAATTACAATACCTCACACTCATCAAGGCAACATGGAATCCTTAGTATGACCTTAATATTCAGACCCCAACATTGCATTTTTCACTCCTCGTGAGCCTCAGACAATTGATTTATTTGATGGGAATTCAGAGTCCACAGTCCTTTGACATCATCTCAGTAAACAAGTTTTAATGCCGTCCCCAATGTGTTACAGAGGGTAAACAGCCTGAAGGAGGTAGGGCCTTGTTCAAGGTCCCACAGCCATTTAGTGACAGAGTGATCAGCTGTGATCTTTAAAAAGATATGAATATAAAAGTACAAGGAAATAATCAGAAAATATTTCAATATACAAAGACAAACAAGAAAGAATATAATAAATTATGAACTATAAAATATGGTTTAAAAATGTTTGAAATTTAGCAAGATAACAAAATTGTTCTGTATTAAGTTTAATTACATCAGTTTGAAAGACTTTTGCTATATGCTTTCTATGATAACAAACTAAATATTAAAAAATTCAGATCAATCCAGATTTTTCCAAATATCAATATGTATTACACAAATCAGCCATGTAGTTGACTGACTAGCTTTCCTACATACTCAGCACAAAATATGGCGGTCTTGGTAATTATACAGTTTCCTTCTCAGCTACTCACTCTCTCCTCTACCATTTCAATGAACAACATTAAGAAAACTTCATCGTCAGAGTTGTTATGATGACGGTTCAGTGATTTCTTTAATGTTACCCACACTGCAAAGACAGAGATTTGGGAAGTCAGGTGTTCTGTATTCAAGCCATGGCCTCTAACTAGACAGTTGAACTGGACCATATAATAGCTACCTGCTGAGAAAGCAGCTTTTAAGGGCAGAAAATTCTGAAATCAGAACGAGTGTTCCACTTTGGCCTCTCCCTATAGAATTGACAATGCTTTTAAGCCATGGTAACTATGACCACCACATTAATTTTAGCTTCACAAAATAGAAATCCTTTAACAGAAAAGCTATTAAAAATATCAGATATAAAACTTTTAAAATGGAATACCACAATTTTTTTGAACTTTTCACATAGTCTTTGTCCAATATATTCCATTTAGACCTTGAATATGAACCACTGTGTGTTTTAACTCGTGTGTGAATAAACCTTTCAAGGTTCATTTTTTCAAAGTAGAGGTATATTAAATTTAATGAAAAGATTAATTTTATTGCTTTGGGAGTTCCACTTTTTCACAAGGAGCTATGACCTTGGGTGATTGTCTGTTCTTTCTTATTTTCCCTGACTATTCTTCGTATATTTGCTTTCTGTTCTTCGTAGATTTCTGCTAACCTCAGAGCTAATATAGTATTGATTTCTTTTTTGCCCTGAAGTTTTGTTTTGTTGAAAATTGGAAGCATTTTTCAGATTAAATGACATACTAATACTTTACTGCAAGAGTTTTCACTAACTGGGTAGCTAACATGATCTAATAACCCAAAAACCCTCTGATTCTTCCATCATTAGAGAAATTTGGAGGGTGATGGCATTAGTTGCCAAAATTTCATGGAGTTTACTTTTCAAAATTGTGTTGTGATTTGATTCATTGCCTTTTATCCCCTTTTCCAAAATTATCCCCACTAAATAGAGTCAGAGGAATAGTAGCATAAAGAAACATTTGGTAAGAGGAAGGGAGCATATGAAATTGTGAAGCCAACTCTACTGGAGACGTCTCCTGATGCATATCAACAAGCATTTATCAGGTGTCTACAATGTGCCAGGCACTGGACTAAGGGTTGGAGATACAAGAAAGTTCATAAACAGTCCCTGTTGTCAAGGACCTCAAGGTTGTGGGGGAGATAACATGCAAACAACTATGTACAAACAAGACATAGGATAAATTAGGATATCATTGTAGAGGGAAAGACAAAACCATTAAGAGGAACTGGGAAAGGCTTCTTGTAGAAATTTTTTTTTTCTGTTGGTGATAATCGGTCAGCAATTGTTGATACTGTTGGTGAGGAAGGTGGGTCCCTTCTCAATGATTCCTTTCCTCAATAATGGCTGCACGGGCTGAGTTTGAAATAGGTCTGGTGGTCAGAGGACAGTACTGCTATTCTCTGGGCTCTTGGTTCAATGTCCTAGGCTCTCCCCATTGGTATGAGAAGGAACATGGTGGTCAAGTAGGTGGTGGTTAGTTGACTCTCTTTCTCATATATTATATATACACTATATAGGGATTTTTATGTATTCATATTTACATCTCTATATAATTTTGGACTCTACTTTAACAATAGTATATATGTATATAACACTTTATACTTTCAAAGTTCTTTATATACATTATCTCCTTCAGTCCTCACAATGGCCCTGTTGGCAGTGTAAATATTAGCCTCATCTTATCCTCATTTTACAGATAGGGAAACTGAGCCTTGGAGAGATTGTGTCTTCTCCAAGTCTCAGAGGATGACTGGTACTTAAATCCAGGTCTTTTAATTTCAAGTCCAAAGTAACACCCATAGGGTAAATCACACCACTTCTTAACAATGCATCTCTAACAATACATCCAAGATTTGCTTACAGATTGGGTAGGGGTAGCCATGACCTCTGCTTCTCCTAAAACACACAACCATAACTGTTCACCTTTGTACTGTTAAACGTGAGCATCATGGGACATTTAAGTGGTGCAGTGGCTAGGGAATTGAACCTGGAGTTGGGAAGACCTGAGTTCAAATCCAGCTTCAGGCACTTAATAACGATGGCACCCTGGATAAGTAACTTGACCTCTGCTTCAGTTTCCTCTACTGTAAAATGAGAGTAATAATAGCACCTACTTCCCAGGGTTGTCATGAAGACCAAATATGATAATATTTGTAAAATGCTTAGCACAGTGCCTGGCATATAGTAGGCGCTATATTAATGTTTGTTCTCCTTCCTTCCCCCTTCATCAAACCAAGCAAAGGGAAAGTCACTTTCCTCTGGGAACTAATCCATTTATTCCAATAATTAATAAGTCCTTATTGGTCATCTCCTAGACAACAGTGTCCTCTCAGGCCCTGTAACACACAATGTTAGTGAGACCATGAGACCATACATGGAGCACATGGAGTCAGGAAGACCCGAGTTCTGGTCCTTCCTCTGACGCTTAACATCTTTGAGACTCTGATTGAAAATCTTAAGTTCTCTGAGCCTCAATTTTCTTAGCTAGAGCACCTACTGTGCTTCCCCCAAAGGGCACTTGTAAAGATTGAATGCGACAATTCATGTAGAGACATTAAAACAATTTAAGGATTTATTTATGTCACTTGTTATTAGAAATCCAGTCAAGTGCTTACAAAGAAGCACTTAGGTCGTCAGTCACCCTCCCTAGAGTGCACTCCTTCCTTACCTCTGATTCTTCAAATCCCTGACTTGTAGGGGCAGTAAAGTAGTGCAGTGGATAGAGCAGCAGCCCTGGAGTCAGGAGGACCTGAGTTCAAATTTGGCCTCAGACACTTGCTAGCTGTATGACCCTGGGCAAGTCACTTAACCACAATGGCCTATTATGTATATCTATATCCATATCCATATCTTACATATGTCTATATCCTTATCTATATATCCCTGACTTGCCTCAAGACTCAGCTCACATCCCACCTTTTACAAGAGACTCTTTTCCTGGTCTCCTCAGCTGCTAGTTCCTTTTCCTGCTTTGTAACAGGCAGTTGGATGCCTCATGGATAAAGCACTGGACCTAGAGGCAGGAAGACCTGAGTTTAACTCCTACCTCAGATGCCTTCTAACCCTGTTACCCTGGGTAAGTCACTTAATCTCTGTATGCTTCAGTTTCCTCATCTGTAAAATGAGGATGGTAATAATAGTATACCTACCTCTCAAGATTGTTTTGAGGATCAAATAAAATAGCATTTGTAAAACAATTTTTAAACTTTAAAGAACTACAGAAATGCTTCTCCTTCTTCCTCATATTTTATTTTTTCCCAATTACTTGTTAATGAAATTTTTAGCATTTTTTTTAAAGTTTTGAGCTTCAAATTCTATCCCTCTCTCCCTCCTCCCCAGATAGTAAGCAATATGATACGGGTCATACGTGTGCAATCATGTAAAACATTTCCATATTAGTCATTTTGTATAAGAAGACTTGAACAACAAAAAAAGGAAGAGAAAGAAAGGAATGAAGGAAGGAGAAAGAAAGAGAAAGAAAGAAAGATAAATAGTCTGTATTCAGATAATATCAGTTCTTTCTTTGCAGGCAGAGAGCACGTTTCATCATGAGTTGCTATTATTATTTAGCATCTACTAGGTATAAAGCCATCCACGAGGCAGACTGCATGATCCCCTTGGCTGTAACAAGACGAAATATTTCCTCAAGTCTATGAATGCCAATTTGTTCCCTCCCAAAACACTGTTGCCCTCTATGTGGCATGGTGTAGACTTGATAACATGAATTTTATCTTCCTAGAAAAAGGGACCAATGGGTTAAAATGGTACTTTATGCCACACATTAATCATACACTTCTGGAGCTTGTTATATCTCCTCTTAGATACAAATAGTAGAATTGGTAATTTTTTTGTCTCCAGCATTTATCTTTACCTCCTTAAAATAAATAAATAAATTCAGAAGCAAGAGCTCCCTCTCTAGCATTACTCATTGTTGACATTGTTTCTTCCTTTCAGTAATGGAAAGTAGCAACTTAGCCTCTCAAAGTTTCCAACATGAAAATGCTATGAATTGCTGGAGCAATTTTATTATAAGATCATTTCTAAAAATTCTGCGCTATTATTGACCAGCTCAGATTAAAATAACATTCATAATTAGTCTAGAGATAAATGTTACACAACTATTGAAAAGCTATTTTTAGTGAAATGTACAGCCAAGGAAATCAATTTTGCATATTTGCTAGGGATGCTGACATGTTGGAATGATTCCGAATCATTAGTTGATTTAGGTTACTGTCGATTATTTACAGGGGTTATAAATAAACACTAACACTTTACCTTTACGGTGTCCCCTAACTATTCACAGTTTAAAGGTTTGCCTGTCACTTGTTCATCAAAGATGATAATGCTCACTACTTTCAAACTGAAGACTATTGCCAAGAATATCATATTCAGAGTGAAAAGGAATATCAGAGTTCACCTAGACTAGGCCTTCTGATTTCAGAGAAGAAAAAATGGAAGCCCAGAGGTTGTCTTCTTCCAAATTAGGTTGGTAATGAGAAGCAGAGCAGAGATTTTAATCCAATTAGTTTAACTCCAAATTCTATGCTCTTTTCACGACAGTACTACCAGGAAGTGGGGGGGGGGAAGGAGGAGAAAGGAAGGGTATTACCCTGATAACCTGAACTCCTATCATGGCACATAATGGGTCATAAATGCTTGTCAACTTGACTTTTTACTCAGTCAACAAGCATTTATTAAATTCTTACTAGTGTCCAGGTACTAAGCTCTGGGGATACAGAGAAATGCAAAAACACAGTCTGCTTTCAAGGAGCTTGTAACGGAGGCAATAAGATGTCAATAACTAGGTGTAACAGTAGGGTAGCTAGGGGCTAGGTGACACAGTGGATAGAGCATTGAGCTTGGAATCATAAAGACCTGAGTTCAAAACCAGACTCAGACACTTACTAGCTGTATGACCCTGAAAAGTCACAACTTTGTTTGCCTCAGTTTCCTCATCTGGATTTTTTAAAGTGGGGAGGGGAATGGAAATGAAGTATATGGAGAAGGGGGTGGCAAACCACTCTAGCATCTTTGTCAAGAAAACCCCAAATGAGGTCATAAGAGTCAGAGTCTGAGTCCTGAAAAAACTGAGCAATAACACAACAAAAGGGTGGTAGAGTTAATCGGAGGAGCAGACCCACCCCACTTAAAGAGAGGGATAAGACAATCAATCAATTAGTCTCAATAACAGGCCTTAGACTATGTATGAAAAATCTTTGAATACCATTGGAAGAAATGAACCCATGCCAGATAGAAAGGCTATTCTAACTGGGTGAGATTTCATCATACCCTCTAGGTCCTGTATGGAAGAGGGTGGGGGAGAGAGGGAGAGAGATTCCTCCAACTCCCAGGAAGGAGACACTTCCACTTTGGCCTGGGCCCAAGTCTCCCATCCCACTCCACCCTTTGACCAGTAGAACACCTTGCAAGTTTCAAAGGGTCCAGAGGGCAATAAACTTCCTATATACCCACTGGTGTCCTTGTGATGTCCCCAGATCAATTCATGGCAATCCACATTGGGAGGCAGGGACAGATTGCGTATAGAATCCCAGTTGCCCACTACTATTACTACTCCTAATACTACTATAGTATTTTAAGGTTTGCAAAATACTTTATAGTAATTATCTCATTTAATCTAGACAATGACCACATATGGAAGGTGCTATTACTTCTATTTTAAAGAGAAATAAATGGAGGCTAAGAAACATTAAGTGATTTGTTCAAAGTAACAGCATTTCAACTCAGGTCTTCTTACTCCAAATTCCAACCCCCTACCCAATGTTAACCTAGCTACTCCAGAAAATAAATTATACCATGTCTAAAAGGAGCTTCTTGAGCACTCTACCAATAGGAGAAAAGATCTTCTAACAAGCAGGAGCTCTGAGTTTTCCCCTCTGCCACATATATTCCATAAGCTTGGGCCCATGTTCCATGAGTCTTTTTGTATATAGGTGAATGTGTGACAGACATTTTTTTGAGGGCTGTATGTGCTGTGCCCTAAATGTTCTTATTCTATTACCTTGATAGATACCCCTTTTTGAAAGAACTAATTAAAGGCCATCTAGCTAAATTGATTCACAGCTGAGAAACATGGGGTAAAGGGAGCATTCTGGTGAGGTCTTAAACCACGGGTATCATTAGAATCACTGTAGACTTCTCCGGGGTACCCCTAGAACTCTAAGGGAGAGATATAACTTTGCTCTGGTTCCTGAGCCTCCACTTTGAGAGCAGAAATTGGAATAAGGATCATCAGCGCTTAAATGCACTACATGATTATATAAGATATATTCAGAATATAACTTTATTCCAATTAGAGTGAATAATGAATCTTATAAAGTGGTTGCATTTGAATTAGCACTATTGGAAATTACAATCATATATAAAATATGGTCAATGGTGTGGAAAGGGGAAGGGAATAAGCATTTATATAGTACCTACTGTGTTCCATGCACTATGCTCAGTATATCTTCTTGGCCCTAGCTCAATGGAACTATATATACACCAATTAAAAAAAATAAAGCTTTTGTTTATTAACATGATATACCAGCAAATGATAAGAAAAATGTATTTCTGATTAAAGTTTATCATAAAGTAATAAAGTAGTTATAGAAATCAAAATTTAAAAATAAAAAAATTACCATATCATATAAATCTACACTGATGATATGATAAAAATATAATTATTATAATATAAAATATGTTAGCATCCTAGAATGGACTCTCTTCACTTTCTTTCAAGATTCAGACATATGCTGGTAAGAAAGTTGTTATTCAAGTGTGTCTGACTCTTCATGACCCCATTTGGGGTTTTCTTGGCAAAGATACTACAGTGGTTTGCCATTTTCTTCTCCAGCTTATTTTATAAATGAGGAGACTGAGGCAAACAGGGTTAAATGACTTGCACAGGGTCACACAGCTAGTAAGTATCAGAGGCCAGATTTGAACTCAGGTAGATGAGTCTTCCTGACTGCTGGCCTGGCACTCTGTGCACTATGGCGCCACCTAGTTGCTGCATGGCTGGTAGGGGCAGAGAGCTTTATCCTCATCTTGGCAAATGGGCATCCTTTGATCAATTAGGTTCAGCATCCATCATATTTTGCTTCTTAGCTTCTATAGCCAGAAGGATATCTACAAACTCTTTGAGAGAAAATTCATTTGCACGTCACCTGCTTCTTTGGCATCATTGTTGTCTTCTTCAAACATTCATTGTTGCTCTATGTGAACCTTGTCATCTGTCAATTCTTCTGAGTTTGAACCAAGCAATTCCAGAACATCATCATTTTCTACTACGTCAATGTCAAGACTTCTTCCAATGTTTGATATTTCTTCTATGCCAGCCTGCTTTTGAGGGGGAAAACCTTCAAAATTACTATTTGAATAATGTGGCTTCCATAGCATTGCTTGTCACTTATTCTTATTTGTTGCCAAATATGGCAAACATTTTTCTTTTCTTATTTCGCATAACAAACATTGTCTTCTGTATCTTTGTTATATTTCTTGCAGAAGCCAGTTCAGGAAATTGCATCATTGCTTGTAGTTTTAGCAATTGTCCTTTCAAAATTTTTTCTTGGGGTAACATTCCTTAAATGTTGCAATGGTCACTTGGTTCACAGGCTGCTTTGGTAGCAAAAAATAAAAATAAAAAGACTTTTGCATTCTCACACAATGAGCCAAATGTAGTTGGATGACTTAGAACATTATCTAAAATCAGTAATGCTTTCAATGTTATGGTTGCTGTCCTTGTGATATTTTTCAGCAATTGGGCTAAAATACTTTGAAAATTTGTCTTCACAAAGAATATTAGTCACCTAAGAACTGGAAATAGTCAGTGGTTGTAGGCTCTGGGAAGGATTAGTGGATTAAAAAAAGATGTATATTTCTTCTATTTATGTTGTTTTACTACAATAAAACATAATATTTTTAGAAAAATGATTTTGAGACCAACAAATAAATAGACATTAGCTTTGAATTGGATTGAAAATTTCCTCGTGTATTACCTCCCAATAAAACTGTTAGATGATCATTAGACATTTTAGATCCAGGTTGAGTCTTTTCTTTCCTATATATAAATTCCAATATAAGTTCTTCAAGGCATTGCCTTCCAGAATAAGCCTGCTTTATCTCCATTTAAAATTTGTTAAGTGTATCCATTTTCTTTGATTATTATCTTCAGTACATTGAGGTACTTAGCTGCCAAGTGTTGATCTGCATTGGAGGCCCCTCTAGCAATTTTAAATTATACAAATGAACTTGATTTTTGAAGCAATCAGTAAAAGTTTCTTTAATATACACTTCATTTCCATTCCCCTCTCCACTTTAAATAAACTTGAACTTTTTTGTCTGAATGACTGCCCTGCTGAATGGAACTAGGTTTGGTTGTAGTCTTCGAATCCATACAATTAAAAGACATGTCTTTGCTATCACTTTGCTTTCCTTGCTGCTTTTTGAAAACCACAAAATGCTGGTGTGACTTTGATTCTTTTATTTCTCCTGAATGTTGTAGAATATTTGAATCATAGATTCAGGCATTCCAGTATCTCATCTTATTTTAGAATTATTCCAACTTTGTCCTGCTTACATCAAATTCTGATTCTCAGTTAATATTACCTCTTTTTTTTCCCCTTTTGGTGCTGGCAGTGTTTTTGTCTGAAGTATTCTTTCTTTTATTCATTTTAAGAGCTCTAAAAATGATCACAACTGTTACTGACATGATATGTCACAGTATATCACATATATGTGACAATATGTAAGTGTAGAATGATGATATCGTGGCAAAGTAAACCCCTTAACTAACCTAGACACATCTTATTAATCGAATTCTGGCTCATATTAAATGTGGCATGGGACCATTTGATAATTCATCTTAAATCCTATTTCATATTATTTGAACTTGGATTAATCACTGTCTAGCAATAGAAAAAAGGTAACGTCAGAGGGCAAGGCACTAGAAGTCCGGAGCTGGGATAGGCTTCCTGAAGACAGTGTCATTTTAGCTCAAACTTGAAGCAAGTAAGGGAACGAAGGGGTGACGAGGAATGAGAGCATTCCTGGCATGGAGGACAACATATGATAAATTATTGTTGCATTGAATTGAGTTGAATATGTTTTATGTCTTACAATTTCAGCTTGTTTAACTTGAACTGGGGCTATTGTATTAGGTTCCTTCTCTTTTCTCCAATCCATTTTTGGCAAAGCTACCATAATGATTTTTCTTGAGAAAAGTGATTTTGAAATAACATTGTTAGTTGTTTTTTAGTCATTTTTCAGTTGTGTCTGACGTTGTGACCCCTTTTGGGGTTTTCTTGGCAAGGGTGCTGGAGTGGTTTGCCATTTCATTCTCTAGCTCGTTTTAAAGATGAGGAAACTGAGGCAAACAGGGTGAAGTGGCTTGCCCAATCACTTAGCTAGTAAGTCCCCAAGGGCATATTTGAACTCTGGTCTTCCAGACTACCTGAAAAACAATCTCTCAGACCTGCCAACAGAATACATTCCCGGAAGAGTTAAGCAAATCTACCTAATATTGTTACTTATTACTACCAAATTTGCATTTCTAATGCACACATATGATCATGTCACTCCACTGTTTAAACAGTCTTTGTACTTTCCTGTTATAGAAAGTATAAATTCTATTGCCTATTAAGGACCTCGTCAAACCCATTCTCATCTTCTTTCTCCTCATCAATGTCAACAAACATTTATTAGTCCCACTGTACTAAGCAAAAATATGATCCCTGCCTTGAAGAAGCTTATATTCTAATGAGAGAGACAATATGCAAACCACTACATACACAGAAATCACATACATGGAAATGGGAAATAACCTCACAACTTCTTTAATGTTGAAAAGTTTGGGGCTGGAGTGGGAAAGGCAAGGGAGGCTTCTAGAAGAAGAGACAATTTGAGGTAAATGCTGAAGGAAGATGAGGAAGCCAGGAGGCAGAGACAGAGGGAGAGCATTTCAGACTTGGAGGATAGCCCGTAAAAGGGGTAAAGAGTGAGCAGATGGAATCTCATGTTCAAGGAACAATAAGATGGCCAGTATTGCTGTGTTGTAGAGTATGGAGGTGGAGAGGAAGGGGCCAGGTTGTAAAAGGTTTTAAAAGCTAACCAGGATTTTCTACTTGTTCCTGGAGGTAATAGGTAGCCACTGGAATTTATTTAGTTGGGAAAGGGATGATAGTGGTGAACCCATCAGACCTGCATTTAGGAACATCACATTGACAGCTGATTGGAGGATGGGCTAAAGTGGGCAGAGGGCCCAATCAGCAGCTGTCTATTTCAGTGGTCCAGGTGTGAGGTGATGCAGACCAGACTTAGAGAAATGGCTGTGTGAGTGAGGAGGAGGGGAGAAGGTATGAAGTAGTTCTGAAAGTAGGAATGACAAGATCTGGCAGCAGATTAGCTATGTGGGTATCCAGGCCATCCCAAGACTAACTTACCTAGATATCCCCAGTCTGCCAGAGAGCAGCTGGAGAGAGGAAAATCATGTATTTCCTCCATCAAGCAAGATGTTCTTTCCTTCATGTTTCTCTGAATGTGGATGTTCTGTATGCCTCGCTTTGCAAATCCTCCTTGGTTTTCTTTCTGTCTCACCCCGCAGCCACAGTTATCCCTTCTCATGTAGTAATCTGAAGCATTCTGTCTGGATGCGCCCTAGCTGTTAAAAAATATATGAGATAACTTGGAAGTAGTAGACTCAGAAAACAAGATGAATGCCCCTGTCTCTTCTCAGAGTTGTCAATAGAAACAATGGCCAAATAATAAGAGTGTTTTTTGTTTTATTTTTGTGTTTTTGGTGGAGTTACAAGTTGATCACTTTAAAATCAGGCTTCATTATGAATGTAAGGGCAGAGAAATGATTGTGGCAGCCCTGATGGAATTGCTGTGATTAAAAAAAGTAATTAAATTTAGATGAAAATTAGTACAACATGGACTAGGGTCAGAAAACATTGATTAATAGGTAACTTAAGTATATTTTCATGAGGGTGAGGCATAGGAGCTCTGTTTTTTTTATCTACTAATTTATTTTAAATAAAAGAGTCCATGGTAATGTGGAAAATTTAAAAAAAAATCTCTCCATTAGTTCTTTTGGAAAATCAGAATCAGGAACTTTTGTGGGAATCAGTATTGAAGGATGTTCTTTATTCAGAAGACTTCGGCTATTTATAGTGCCATTCATATCCAACCTCCTTGGGTCTTTTATTTTTATGGGAAAATATTTACTAGGTACACTTGGTTTGCACAGAAACTTAGAGCCAGAAGGTGTCTTAGAGGCTACCTTATTTAGTCTTGTACATGTTGTAAGTGAGCTCCTTCTAGTGTCCCAACAATGGCTCTCTAGCCTGTACTTCAGCATAAGGACATTAGTTCGTGTTCTCCAAATGTGGCGGCCAGAATGGGAATTCCTAGATTTAGTCCTACCTACTAGGGCAGAGCACAGGAGGACAATCACCTTCCTTACTTGACACATACCAATCAGAAAATATTTCTTATGCATATCTATTAAGCCTTTACTATATACTAGGCACTGTGTTAAGTGCTTTAAAGTATTTTCTCATTTGATTTTCACAACAGCCTTGTGAAGAATGGGTCAGAAGTTGTGTTAAGCACTAGAGATACAAAAAAGAAAAATAAAACATTGCTTGTTTTCAAAGAGCTTCCATTTTGTCAGGGGAGACAAAATGCCACATAGGTATACAAAATACTGTAAATATGTTTTAATTGGTAGTGGGAGGATACTAATAGCTGGAGTAATCTGGAAAGATTTCATGGATATGGTATTGGGTGCTTGAGCTGATCTGAAGGAAATGAGGGCATCTAAGAAGTGAAGGTGAAGAAGGAGTGCATTTCAAACACTTACTGGGGACTTATTTCAGTTTTGCATGGCAGTACTGCATCAGCCCCTTTAGCAGATTCCCTGCTGTCACACACCATTAAAGAAATTAAAGAATATTGAATTAGATGACCTATGATACCCCTAAGACTTCCTCCTCCATTCTCCCAATGAACTTCCATTTTGTCTAATCATAAATTTCCCTTTAATTTTCCTAAGAGGATAAAGTAAAATTCACAGTTGTCTTTTCTAATCTGCATCACTTGGAGATCAAAATCTACCCTGAACTGTTGAAGACTTCATTTTCTTCTTTGATAAACAAAACTAGTGTTTGAGTTAGACATTTCCCACTGTAATCAAAGAAGCACATACAGAAACTGCCAAAAGATTGTCCTTGGTCAGGGGTGAATTCACATCATGAGTGAATGGAGCTCTGTCATGTGCTTATGAATGCAGATGAGAGAAACGTAGTCAAAAACAGGTCTAGTAGAAGAGGACTGCTCAGTTGTGCTTTGTGGGTAGCTTAAATGTTGTCTAGGAATTCTTCTTTGTTCTAAATCAGAGTGATGTCGGGTTATTCTGATGCCGAGTTTCCAGGAAAAACTTAAATGTCAAGAAAGAAGTTGGGTTTCTGCCTGGCCCCAAAGGCAAAGATTAGGATCAATGTGGGGAAGATGCACATTTGGACCAAGTGTATGGGAAATGTTCCAAATGTTTAACACTCTTCCTAATTATAATATGCTTCCTCAGGAGGTAGCAGATTTCCCCTCAGTAACAAGTCTCCCTGCAATGGCCACATGACCTAATCCCTCCCCTCTCTATCCCCCAGAGATGTAATAGAAGGAAAGGGAGGAGAGTCCTCAGGTGCGGGTTGGATTACATGATCACGAAAAGACTGTGATAAAAAGATTAGTGATCAGAATTCATTAATGCACTTACATACTGTCTCCAAGTTACATCCATAGCAGAGCTACCAGATACAATGAGATCCTTTTTGTTTCTTTCTTTTCTAGCATAGAATGATGGCAATATCCTTTTTTTTTTTGCCTTTAAATTTTGATGCTTTGACAGGGAGGAGAAAAGGAAAAGCAAATATTGTGAGACAGTTCAACCTGCACAATGCAATAATTAAATATGAATCAGAGCACCTAGAGGGGCAGCTTGTATCTCTCAAAAGTGTACTATAAAAAGCTTTTCTTTGTTTTTAGAATTTTTTAAAAGGGCTCACTTTTTTTTCTACCTGTTCAAAGTACAATGTGATATCATTATAAAAAGCCATGTTCTCATCTTAAAGGCAAAGGATCTTGGAGAGTTTGTCAATTTTTAGTTACATGTACTTGGAAGAATTTGAATCTCATTCATGTCCGTGTATACAGGCTATTTGAATGTGACTTTGTCTATTCATAGGGCAGTTAAGATGGCAAAGTGGAGAGAGCGCCAGGCTTAGAGTTAGGAAGATTCTTCTTTTCGAGTTCACATGTGGCTTTAGACACTTACTAACTGTGTGACCCTGGGCAAGTCACTTAGCTGTGTTTGCCTCAGTTTCCTCATCTGTAAAATGAGCTGGAGAAGGAAATGGCAAACCAGTCCAGTATCTTTAACAAGAAAACCCCAAATAGAGTCACGGGGAGTCAGACACGACTGAAAATGACTCAAGAACAACTTCTATCCATGTGCTGGGACATTATTTCTGATCAAATGGGTCCTTCCATATATGCATACCTTTCTTAGCTTGATATGAAGATATTTTTCATTACTATATTGTAGTAAAAAGAATTTTTTTGGTTTTACAAGTAGAAGTAACTCAATCATCTTGCAGTATTTAATCACTTTAATGTTTACAGTTGGATTAAAATTAAAGTTAACATTGATAGACTTAACTCTTCTCAGCAATGCAAGGATCTATGACAACTCCAAAAGACTCACGATGAAAAATGCTATCCACATCCGGAGAAAGAACTTTGGAGTCTAAATGCGGATGGAAGCATACTATTTCCTCTCTCTTTTTTTATTATTTTGTTTTTTTCTTTCTTGTGGTTCCTCCTATTGGTTCTAATTCTTCTTTACAAAATGACTAATGTGAAAATATGTTTAATATAAATGTATATGTAGAACCTGTATCAGATTGCATGCTGTCTTGAGGAGGGGGAAAGAAAGGGAGGGGGAGAAAATTTAAAATTCAAAATCTTATGGAAGTGAATGTTGAAAACTAATAATAAATAGATTAATTAAAAAATTAAAGTTAACACAAAATTTCATTTTGAAAAGGACAACACAAAAAAGACATTCAGCCTCACAAAACCTCAGTACATCTGAAAACCTTAAACCTTAGTTATGATATGAAAAGAATCATTAAATTGACTAGCAATCAGAACATTGTTCATTTTTAATATTCATTCACTGTTCATCCTACTTTTTGTTTTATGGAATTTCTTTAAGTACTTGTCAGTTTAAAAAATGTCAAAATTTCTGATAATTTTGCTCAGAAAAAATTCTCTACATTACTTGACTGCTCTGTAATCACTATTTTTATATCTTTTTATTCATAACTGCATAATACTGATCAAGAAATGAAATGAAAATATCTTCTCGGGGAAGCCATAATTTTGTTAGCTTGGTCTGAAAACACAGAGTTATCCTTGACTCTTTCTTGTTCTTTATCTCCTATATCTCGCCACTCTCTAAGTCTTGTCATTCTGCACTCAAATGTTGTTCTCCCTCTCAACTTTTCCATTCTTACCCCATCCAAACAACCATGAGCTTCCCTACCCTACTACTGCATACCACTACTACCCTAATCCTCTAAAATACAGTTATAGTTCAAAGGGTCATGCCTCTGTTCTAAAACTCTCCATTGCTCCCACCCACCCCTGAAACTGCAATTCTTAAAACACACACACACACACACACACACACACACACACACACACACACACTTTATTCCTTTCCTCTTTTAAGTCAGTACTTTGTTCCTGTGTCTAGTTTTGCTTCAACAGTTTTGATGCTCATATATTTCTACAGGTGCATTTCTTCTCCATTCCAATTCCTTAACCTCTCCTTAGTTTTAGGATTTTGCTTATTTTTCTTTTATTAAGCTATTTCTTCTCTTTTTCTCACCTCTTTCCCCTCTCAGTCAAATGGTTTGTTTAAAATCTCCCCTCCCCTGTTTCCATTCAACTTATATTTATTAGTTTTCTTCCAGCAGAAGAGACAGTGAGGGAACTGACAACCAGTCTCAGGCAAGCAAGAATACTGACTGCCATGGAAATGTAGCTTCTGTTACTCTTACTTGGGAGAGGGAGACTGAGGGAATCTCTTCCTCCTTGTTAAAAATGGACAGCTGTCAGAGTTCTAAAACCCTTGAGAGCTGAAAAGAGAGAGTTATATTTCCATTCTAAATATCTGTCTCCTCTTTAAGGTCCTCTACACTGTGAGTTCATCAATAAGTTTATTTGGCATGAGCTCCATACATATATTCCCATGAATTTTTCCTGCTCTTTCCCCATTCATGTTATATTCCCCATTCATAAGTGGTCCCTTCTCTTCTCTACCTACACTAATGCCATCATTCCTTTATAAGGCCAATTTAGGTTCTGTCTTTTTTAGTAACATTGGTAATGGATTCCTCCACTATTCTCTGTTTTTTTCTGAACTAAAGCACGTAGGGGTAGCACAAAATTTAGCATTACATTTGGTTGTATTGCTTACCATTGTGTTATGTGTTAGTCTTGGCTCCCTCTTAGGGTTGCAAATGCCTTGAGAACAAGTACCGTGTTTTGTGCTGTTATATTCTCTATAATGTTCAGCTTGCTTCTGATCTACTGGTACTTCTGCTACAGGGTGCTATACATGGAAAAAGGAGCAGGAGGAAAGTTGCCCACTTGCCAAACCTGGTATCATGGAGAGGAACAGGTACAATGTAAGAGGAAAAAAAGCCAAATAGAAGAGCAATAATTCATAGAAGAAGATGCCCATAAAGACAGCAATAAAACCAGTGACTTCAAGATTCTATATAATACACAATAGCACAAGGAGGCAAATTTGACTTTATAGATATCACTGAGAGTTAGTGGATGGGACACAGGACTCTAATAAGTCTCTGGAAGAGACTGCTTATCAAACTTTTCCAAGTAAAATTTTATATCTTCAGTAGTATATATATATATATATATATATATATGTGTATATATATATGTGTATATATATGTATATATGTGTGTGTGTGTGTGTGTGTGTGTGTGTGTGTGTGTATGTATGTGTGTGTGTATGGACTATCTTATTTTTGTGTCTATATTCCTAGCACCTAGTGTAGCTCTTTGCAGATAGTAGATACTTTATTTTTTTAATTATTAAAAAGTAGAGGAGTGGAAAAAAATGAATGTCAGTGTACATTAAAATGTGTGTATGTGTGTTTTAGGGACTGTGTATTAAGAACTACACTCATGTAAGGAGATCTGGAAAAATGAGAATGAAAATAAGGAAGAGGTCATTTGGGTGAAGATTAATGGAGAGAGAAAGAGAAACACCATTGTTGTGGAGTATACTGTAACAACGGTGTGTTGGAATTAGTTTGTCCCAGCTCATGAGAGCCAATTGTTGAATTTTTGGTTTGAGCATTTATACTTTGGAAATTGAGAAATGCTATAAATCAGACTTGATTTATGGTTTTATTGATTGTGACTTAAAAAAGTGATAGAGAAATTGTAACTGATGTAGATTAACTTAAAAAGTGTATAGTATAGACATTTTTGGGGGTAGAAAACTGATTGTTAAACTACCAGCAAACTACTGACTACATAAAATGTAAATAAGTGGGATTAGATTTGCAGTTTAGGGGAAAGATTTCTAAACTGCCATTTAAGTATGATATCTTAACAATTGGGGATGTCAGTTATCCAGAAGTCTGTTAGAGTCTTGACCAAATGCAGAGATAAATTGATGACTTCTCTTAAACATTTTATACTTCAAAAGGAGAGGAAGTAATAAGTGATCTATTATGGACCTGATTCAGAGCAAGAAGGACTGATTTCTGAAGTAGAAATTACAGGAACCTTGGAGAAAAGTGACTCATTCACTGCAGAATTCATAAAAAAAGAAAGGAGAGATGATCAGAGTATATATGTGAGATTCTGGGACAGCTGATTACAAAGTATTTAGTGAAGGATAGGCAGGATAAGTTGGCCAAAGAGGAATGGAAAGTTATCAAGGATAAAATTGTGAAGATATAAGCAGAAATTATTGTGATGGATACAAAAATTACAAACTACCTAGAAGAGATTGATGTTACTACACATGGAACTAATGTTAAATTAAACACACATATGTTATCTATCCATATATACATATATACATATATAAGTATGAATTGGTCCATTTTTATATATGTATATATGTAGATGTGTATAATATACATATATACATGTATAGATGTAGATACATAAAATACATCTATACACAGTAAAAATGAAGGCACACACAACATATATGATTGTACATGTGTGTATACATAATGCGATATATGTGCATACAATTATATATGTATAGATACACATGTATACATATGGATGTACACATATGTGGGTATACCCTCACATATACATAGATTTGTATGTGTAAATATAAATAGATATACATGCAAATGCAAGGGCATAAATACATATATACATGTTTAATATATATATATACATGCAATACATATATGTATATACATACATACAAGAGCAGATAACTAAAGATACTGAGGATTAATAAGAAAGAGTAGAATGGTCCTGTAGGAAGCGTGTAGAGTGCTAAAACCTGAAAACCTGAATGAGATGAAACTGGAGGTGAATGGTAAGTAGAGCAAAAAGGTTTTTGGTTGTTTTTTTTTAATCCCTCTGTTGGGGACAAGAGGCAGTTCAATGAAATGATGGAACTGCTTATTAAAGTAGATGGGAAGATGATGATGATGATGATGATGATGATGATGGATATAAGTAACAATGCTGAGCCATTTAATTCTTACTTTGCATCTCTTTCTTCTAAGAAAAGTGAGTTTTGAACTGGGAAGAAAGGAGAAATTAGTTCATAGGGAATGGAAACTCCCCAAATGAGATGATTAGACAGGTCCTAATGATTTTGGATAAGTTAAAATCACCAGACTCTGGCATTAACTCGTAAGTCTAATTTATGAGCCACTGTCAATGTTCTCTGAAAGATCATGAAGAGTGGGGGAGGGATGACGTAATTGAACTAAGACAAATGGTGTACCAATTTTCATAAAGGGAAGACAGGGGAGTCTACAAAGTTTAGGCCTGGGACCTCAACTTCATTTCCCAGAAAAAGTATAGAAAATATTCTTAAAGAGATAGTCTTTGGAAAATCAGAAAAGCAGTGATGACTGAATTCCATCAGCTTTCATCAAGGATAGATCATGTAAGAACAACCTCATTTCCTTTTTTAAGTTTTTTATTATGATGGAGTAACTAGACTGGTAGACTAGGGCTATCTTGTTGAAGTATTTCAGTTAAACATTCAATAGCATCTGTCATACTGTGCTTGTGGACAAAATGGCTAGATGTGGACCAGAAGGTGGTAAAATTATGTTAATATTGAATAACTTACATTATGGTGCACAAAGGATATTAATTAATGCCTTTATGTCGACTTAGAGGTCACTACTAGTTCAGTGAATCAGAGATCTGTTTTTGGTATTTTGTCCTACAGTATTTTTTTAATATCATTGACTTGAATGAAGCCACAATACATATACTTGCAAAATTCTAGATGACATAAAACAGGGATGGCTAATACATTGGATGACAAAATCAGGATCTATAAAGATTTTCCCTATCCTATTAGAATGTGTGTTGCATTCTCTGTACCTACATCCCTAGCACCCATCACAGTTCCTAGTACATAATAGGTGCTTAATAAATGACTGTCAACTAATTGACTGTGTAGTGTGATAGACTGAATTAAGATGAAATTTAGTAGGGATAAGTGTAATTTTCTACATTCATTTAAATAAAACCCCATAACTTTAGGACCAGGAAACTATGACTAAGCAATAGTTCCTATGAAAAAGATAGGAGAGATTTCAAATAACTAATAAATGGGCACTATCTAGAAGAGAATCTATCAAGATACACTCAAGACCATATAAATAGAATTATAAAATATTCCTTAAAGAAATAAAGAATAAATTAAATAACTGCTAAGGTATTCAATGTTCATGATCAGACTATGACAATTTAATAAGAATAATGGTACTCCATAAATGTTTAAATTCAGTGCTATTCCAATTAAAATATGAAGGAGGATACTTTATAGAACTAGATGAAATAACAATATTTATTTGGCAGAGCATTTGACCTGGAATATCAAAGGTCATGATGACAATATAGATATTAAAGGGGCAATAGCCATTTCTGACCTCAAAATATACTGCAAAATGATAATCATCCAAAATATTTGATATGATTTAAAAACTGGAAAATTAGAAAACACTAGATGAGAAAGAATCGGAAACAATTGAACTCAACAGTCCCCCATGTTATATAAATTCAAAAATCACAAATTAATTTAACTCTCAATTTGACAAGAATTACTGGAAAAACTGAGAAACAATTTGGCAAAAATTACATTTGAATCAACAATTTAAATCACAGACCAAATGAATATGGTATCTGAATCATACATTAAAAAAACATACTATTAAAAAAATCAATAAATTGGAAAGGAACCAGATCAGTTTTTGTGTACATTGATAGCTAGTGAGCAAATTCTTAACCAAATCGGGGATAAAGATGATGTCACACATGCACAAACACACACATACACACACACACACACACACATACATGCACAAATAGATAGTTTGGATTACATAAAAATGGAAAGATTTTGTGAAATAAAAATAAACACAACTAGGACAAGAAGAGAAATAGGGAAATCTCTTTGTACCAAATGTCTCTCATCAGGATATAATACTACTATCTGGAAAAGTAATAGAAATATATGAGATCAAAAGCCATTCTCTCATTGATAAGACCTTAAAGGAAATTAATAAGTAGTTATCAATTATATGAACAATTTTTTAAGTCACTAATATGAAAAAAGTTAAAACATCTTTTAAGTTTCATCTTATACCCAGATAATTAACAAAGATGACCAAAGATGAGAATAATCAGTTTGGAGGGATTATAGAAAAACACACTGATATGTTTCTGGGGAACCGTGAATTAGTTCAACCATTCTGGAAAGAAAATTGGAATTGTACTAAGAAAGTAATGAAAAAATTTGTTGTTTTTGAATCATTTTTCAGTTGTGTATGACTCTTTATGACCCTATTTGGGGTTTTCTTGGCAAAGATACTAGTTTTGCCATTTCCTTTTCAAGTTCATTTTACTGATGAGGAAACTGTGGCAAACAAGGTTAAATGACTTGCCCAGTAGCCTAATAAGTGTTTGAGGCCAGATTTGAACTCAGGAAGACGAGTCTTCCTGACTCTAGTTCCAGTGTTCTATCCACTATGGCATGACCTAGTTGCCTCTGATGAAAATATCCATACCCTTTATCCAAGAGATCCCAACTGCTAAGCATATAAAGGAAATGAAAGATAAAAAAGAAAGGTATGATATGCACCAAGTTTATAATAGAATTTGTTTGTAGTAGCAAATAACTGGAAGCAAAGATCATGTCTGTTGATTGGGGAATGCCTGAATAATTTATGTTATTTGAATGTACTGTAACACTACTGTACCGTAAGAAATTATGAAGAGAGGAATCGAGATAGCTTGAGAAGATATATGAACTGATATATAGTGAAATAAAACAATACATATAATAACTACAACAATGCAAATTAAAAAAAAAAACAACAACAACAGCAATAACAGCAGCAACAAATTGGATCTAAATACTGTGAAATTATAATGGCCAAACTTGACCCCCAAAAGAAATAGAGGATTATGCCTCCCTCCTTTCATTGCAGAGGTGGGCACTATGGATATGGAAAACTCCATATAATTCTAGGCTTGGTTTATATGTGTTGGTTAATTTTGCTGAACTTTTTTATTTTTTCTCTTTTTATTCTTTATTATAGAAGATGGATGGGTGAGAGGGATATATTTGGACATGAGAGTGATACAAAGATAAATCAATAAAATAAAAATATTTGGTAGATTTTGTGAAAAGCAAGTTCCATATGAATTAATAATAGGATAGGCAGAGTGAATATTATCATAGGGTTAATTAAAAGAGGCCTAATGTTCAGAATAGGGGAAGTGACCATATCCCATTACTCTGACTTGGCCAGACCCCCTCTAAAGCCATTATGTTCAGTTCTGGGCACCATGTTTTAATAAGGACATAGAAAAAAATGGAATGCATCTAGAATAGGGGCATCAGAAGATCAAGAAGATTGAGGAACATGGTGGATCAATTTATTAAAGAGGCCAAGAATATTTAGCTTGGAGAAGAAAAGGTTTAGGTTGAACATGATAGTTATTTGAAGGGTTGTTATTTAGAAACAGATAAATGCATGCTGCTTATCCCCCAAAAGCAGGAGGAATGATTAGAAGTTCCAGAGACAAAATTGTGTTTAATATAAGGAAAATCTAAATTATTAGAGATATACAAAAATGGAATGGCCTGCCTCAGTGGGTAATGTTTTTCCGTTTTTACTGGGAGTCTCAAGCAGAAAGTTGGACCATTTGCAAAAAGTATCCTACAGGGGATTCTTGTTCAAGTTTGGGTTGAACTAAAGGGCATCTGAAGTCCCTTCTAGCGTTGGGAAACTGGAATTCTTTTATAGTAAAGATTTAATGATTGGTTGACAGGGTGCAGTGGATAGAGTGCTGGGCTTGAAGTCAGGGAAGACCTGAATTCAAATCTGGCCTCAGACACGTATTAGCTGTGTTACTCTGGGCAAGTCACTTAACTCTGCCTCAATTTCCTCATCTGTAAAATGAGCTGGAGAAGAAAATGGCAAACCATTCCAATATCTCTGCCAAGAAAACCCCAAATGGGGTCATGAAGAGTTGGACACAACTGAAACAACTGAACAACAACAACAAAGCCACGTTTTCTTCCAGAGATTTTAAGGTAGGGAAAGCATTCAGTAAGTAGAAGATAAACTTAGGTAGAGCTGACAACTTTTTTTTTGAGATTCTCATTGTGTATTGCCAAGAAGAGCTGAAACTTCAAATGACAGATGTTACCATTTCTCTGTGATCTCCCTCCCCATTAACCTGCACATTTGCATCTGCAAGCAGATGTTTCCTAGAACAGAACAGTGACTTACATGTACAATTACCTACTTGTGTATGCACCAATGGGTACACCGACAACATAGTGACTATTAAAAAGTCATGAAAAACGTTTGGTTTTGTTGAATTGCATTTCCACAAAAGTGATCAAAGGAACTTGCCATTTTTCAGGGCAAACTAAAAAGTTAACACGTGTTCTGTTTGCTCCAGTGATGGACACATTTAAAGGAAACTCTTAGAAACGGAAACATCATCTGCAGCAAAACAAACCAGCTTGTCTTTCTGTAATAGGGAACGAGCAAGATTACAATCAGAAATCATTTAATTAACCAATCATTTAATAAACAGGCATTTGTTAAGGAGCTACTATGTGGCAGGCCCTGTGCTAGGCATGAAGATGTAAAGACAGAGCTGAACTAGTCCCTGATCTTAATGAGGTTCCATTTGGGGCAGTTTTCCTTGCCACGGTGCTTCCTGTAGGGACTAGAGAAGAATAGTGAGGCACTAGATAAGGGATAAACATGCCCTATTTGAGCCTCTTCCTAAAGATCCCTAAAACATAGCCTCTGACCTTCCATAATAACATTTATTCTAAAGCTAAATTGGGTCTTTAACTCAAGAATTCATTTAAATTCAGAAGCAGCATAGTATAATAGAAAGACCTTTGAGAATTTTGAGTCTGAGGACCTGGATTTCAAACCTGGATTTGCTCTTTGCTCCTATTTAATGGCTGATGTTGGGCAAGGTTTCTCATTTGTAAGGAGAGGTGATAGAATTAGATAACTTCTAAGCTCTCTCCAAGAGTCAAATCTAAGAATCTTTGAATAACTATTTATTATTACTGACTACCATGGACAGAGGACATTGCCAATGACTGAGAAAGTTACAAAGTTTAGATAACACATACCCCCTGCCCTCGTGGAACCAGCCAATCTGTAGAGATATCAGACAGATCAGACAGATAGCACTATAATGCACAATAGAAAATGATAAGTACAGGGGAAAGTTAGAAAAATGCACCAATGCATTTGAAGGGCTAAGCAATTCAAGAGAGGATAAAGAGAGAGTTCATGGAGGAAATGTCATTTGAGTGGAGATTTAAATGATGAATAGGAATTCAGCAGGCAAAGGGTGAAAGCGAGACTTTTCCAACATGAAGAACAGTGTGAGCAGCTACATGGGGGCAGAAGAAAGAAGCACAATTTAAGAGAGAGAAAATGGTGCATTGTAGTCCTAGCATGCAGTGTTTAGAGGGGAGGAATATGACATAAGGTAGAAAGCTATTTTGGGGCCAGATTTTGAATGTCCTTGATTATCCAGGAAAGGAGTTTGTCCCATACTTGGTAGTCCAGACAGAAGCAGTGAAGATTTCTGAGCAGCAGAGTGACATGACCAGACCTATTCATAAGATTGTTCTGTCAGTAGGATAAAGGATGATATAAAGGAGATAGACAATAGAAGTGAAATCATTCTTGCAATATTGAGTCTCTATTGTTAGTAATGAGGGCTATGCTTGATTAGGGACAATGGAAATACATAGGAGAGGATAGTTGTGAAAGGTGTGGGAGTAGAATTGACAGGACTTCATATATGATTCTATATGAGGCCAGGGAGAGTTGACGACAACTTAATTCAGTATACATTTAGTAACTGCTATGAACAAAGCATTTTGCTAGGCATTGGTCTCATGAAAATGAGACAATCTCTGTTATCAAAAAACTATATTTGCTGGGAGGTCTTTACTGGGTCATCCAGTCAGTCAGAGTCATAACCTAGGTGGAAATAGTCTTTAATCAGTTAGCAAGAATGAAATTACTCCAGACATTGGGTTGATTGATATGACCCAACATAGGAAGTGTATTGAAATTGGTTTTAGAAATTCAGCCATTTGCTCATGGACTTGATAAAACAGCAAGACAGTTTGTATTCTACTAATAGTCTGGCCTAGACTATGAGAGGAAATTGTTTTGAGGGGAAAGAGAGAGTCTCTGTCCCTACTTCCCCTGCTTTTACCAGAGGATGACCTTGTGAATTCTAAAGTTTGGAAGGTCTGAGGCTACCTTTGCCAGGGAGTTGGAGACTAACATGGTAAGAAAGTTCTCAGGACAGCAGTAGATGAGAGCAGAATCTGTGCTGGGAGCTGAGGACAAAGTAAATGCACTGAGGGAAAAAAGGTGGCAGTACTCTATAAGGATCCAGACCCTTAGAGCCCAGCAAAGAGCTGTACCACAGGGAAAGTCATGAAGACCCCAAGAAGGGAGAAAAAGGCTTCTATCCAACCAGGAACTGTATTACCTCTTTGTCATGTGTGTTTTCTAGGCTTGATTTGACTCTCCCTGGATTCTGTGTGTACTTATGATTGTGTTCCACTATGCTCCCCCCCCAAAAAAAAAAACCAACACACAAACAGCTTATTAAACTGTGCATACCCTTTGACACAGTGATTTCACTACTGGGTCTATTCCCCTAAAGAGATTGAATAAAAAGGAAAAGAATCATAAGTAAAGAACAAAAAAAGCTCTTTTTGTGGTAGCAAAACATTGGAAATTGAAGGGATGACCATAAATTAGGCAATTGCTAAACAAATTACAGGTTATATGATAGTAGATAAAGCATTGGATCTGGAGTTAGGAAGATGTGAATTAAAATCTGATCTCAGATACATACTAGCTGCATTATCCTAGCTGATGCACTTAACCTCTGTTTATCTCAGTTTCTTCAATATAAAATGGAAATAATGATAGCATCTACTTCACAGGATTGTTGTGAGGATCAAATAAGATAGTATTTGAAAAGTGTTTAGTACAGTGTCTGGCACATAATAAGTGATATATACATATGTACACACAGACACACATAGAATCATATATATGTGTGTATTTATGTATATATGTGTGTGTATTGATCCCAATTAATTCAATGAAATGGGGGAGCTGTCATTTGGTTAAATAATAATCACTAGGAACAAATTTAGTAATAGTAGTAGAAAGAATCTCAACCCCTCCAGATTTCCCCTAGAACTTTGAGAGGAGAAGTCAGCCACCCTCTGGGGCCCCAGCCTACCAATTTGAATGGAAATTAAGGAAAATGATTCCAGAGGCCAAACAGGATTGGGGACAAATATGAGGGTCTTTGAATACAGATAGAAATAAGCTAATGGAAGGGAAGAAATTGAAAATGCTTTAGGGAGAAGGAGATAGCACTTGGAGAAAAATCCTGGAGGAGGTAGAAGGAAATTAGATCAAATTTGCAGGTACAGGGATTAGCTAATTGCTAATGAGTAGGTATGCCTCTTCTTCTCCAAACAGAGAGAAGAGAAGGAGTTATAGCACTAAGAAAGTTGCAAGAGATAAAGGAGAGGATCAGAGGAACCTTGCATCCCATGGTATCAATCATTTGAGTAAAGTAGGAAGAAATCTATTGAGTTGACTCTCCCTGGATTCTGTGTGTACTTATGAGTGTGTTCCACTATGCCCCCCCCAAAAAAAAACCAACACACAAACAATATATTGAAAGTATTTAATATAGTGCTCTTGGGGTTTTATGGAGAGATAAGTTTTGAAAAATTCTCATGTGGAATGAGAAATTTTCCAAGAATCATAGGAAGTACTTAACTCAACTCAATAAATAGGGTAATGCAGTAGATGAAATGTATGTTTGAAGTTAGAAGTCCTGGATTTGAATCCCAGCTCTGTATTTACCTGTGTGATGGAACATTGGGTTAAATATAATAAGATAAAACTTAATATGGATAGGGAGGAAGAAGGGACTGAAATGAATTTCATATAAGTAAGATAGGTGGCTAATAGATATGTTGTTTCAGTTGGAGATTGAAATTTGAACATTCAGAATCTGAGAAGAAGTGATGCAGTTTTATGACCTGGTGAGGGGTCTGGTATGACCGTGCTGGCACTGGGCCTGAAATGGACTAAAGATCAGAAGATGTTTTAAGTTGGTTAGCTTGAAGGAATGTATCTTGGGCTATAGGGTTATCAATGAATACTTACATACTTGAGGATCTTAGCAGGAGATTAGATTGAAAGGAAGGCCCATGATTCAGGTACTAAGGTTACTAAAAAAAATTGGGTAAGGGGTTTGGAATTTGGAAGATGACAGAAAGAATAAGGAGTGGGTTGTGTATATGGATTAAATGGACTTTAAAAGATTGTTGAATGATGGTAGAAGAATAGTCTGAGAGTGGCCATAGAAAGCAAGAAATTTGCTAAGACTACCTTTTAATTGATTATATCCAATATGTTTATGTTGCTCCTTACTTAACAAATGCCAATGACTTCCTTTTACCTTTAGGATCATATGAAAACTCCTCTATTTAGCATTTAAAACTCCTTACATCCTGCCTTATTCCTACCTTTCCTGTCTCCCGCTACATTCCTTCCCTCTGTACACTCTACAGTAGCCATTATGGACTATTTGCTGTTGTCACACTACCTTCCTTCTTTTGTCTCCATGCCTTTGCCCTGGCTTGCACAATTCCTCACATACTCTTCTATCTCACCTCTGCTTTTTTTTAGAATTTTCAATTGTTTAAATATTTAGCTCAAACGTCCCTTTCTACAGATAGGCTTTCTTGATTCTGCACCCACCCGGTTCGTGATTCCTCTTTGACAATTGGCTTTTATCTTCTCTATCTGTGCCTTACATATAACTTTGTATATCAGGGCTTCCCCCATTGCAATATAAGCACCTCATTGGCAAGGACTATAATTTTATTGGTATCCTCCATGCTTTATTTGTGGCAAATAAGTGCTGTGTCCTTAGTGGCAAAGTAAGTACTTAATAAATGCTTGTAAATTGATCATCAATTGGTTAAAGATGTTAATATACCAGCAAATGACTACATTTTGGTGTTGAATTGATTATATTAGATACCAAATTCATCTGAATCTAACAGATTTTGAGAAAAGATCCCAGTTGGCAGTCTCCAAAGACGCACTGATGGATCCATAAAATCATATTGCTATAGAGAGAAGAAAATATGTTTGTAGACTGGCATTTATGTTGCAAAGACTCCTGACCCTGGAATTCATAATAGCTTTCCTTATCAGAATGTTGATTTCTTTATCCATTCAAAGTGCCTTCTACAGTGCAACATTTATATTAGAGTATGAGTCACAGGAAGAAAAATAAGAATGAAATGATGAATTTTGCAAATATTGGCAGCCATAGCAAATTAATCCAATTCACCAAATGATGGAGATACAAAGATGAATAAGACAGGGTCCTGCTCTTATGATGTTTATAGTCTAGTAGGGGGTGATAAGACATATAAATAAGACAAAACATTCCTGATGTTAGAAAATGTGCAAACTTTGGTGATAGATCTTATATGGAGAGATCATTCCTAGACAGAATGGGAGTATGATTTAACGAAGACTTCATGGTGTGCTTCATTAGATGCCAATGACCAATTGCTGTTACCTTTATACTCTCTGCTAATTGGGCTCTGACAATTTTTTTTCACAATGACATCAAACCATATTCATTTTTGTCTGGTAATAGACATCTGGAGGTAACTCAGGTAAAATGTTCTCTTCTATATAGATTTTGCCTGAACCATCCATGCTTGCTGTAAATTAGAGCTCTCAGGGGAAAGAGACCATAAAACCACAATGTTTAATCTGGACTACTATTAATAACTAAGAAATTAAAACATGAGATTCTTCCTTCTTGAACAACCTTCATCAGTTCTCTCTTTTGTTTTGAAGCACACATTAAAAAGCCTCTTTTGTGTTTTCTCTAGGCCTTTGGGACATTTTGGATTCACAGCGATGGCAGGTAATGAAGCATCTTTTCTCATTTAGGGAATCATTCTATTTGTTATCATAATGTGACAAGAGAAGACAGCCCCAAGTAGAAAGGATGAGTTCTTTGGAAAAATCATCTAATATTGTCAGAAAATGTTTGTTATTGTTATTTGTTGAAGTTAGGGAGAAATTATTGAAGTTGGGGGAAGATATTTTTGAATCATAAAATAAAGGAAATCAGGACTGGACTTAATTTTTTTTTCTATTTCACCCATAGATGCCTCAGCTGCCAGTTTAAAATGTGAAGGGACGTGAAGTCATTTCAATATTTCAAACATTGTAGTCTAATGTAAATGAATTTCCTAGTGCTGTTTAATTTTTTCTTTGTTGCTTACTCTAGAGGGGGAAAATTAGCTCCGGAGGATATAATTTCTGAATAGGAAAGAACTTTTGTACCATTAGAATCATGCAACAATGGAATGTGTTGAGGTCTGGGTGTAGAGTTAGAAGGGACCTCTGAAATTTTGAGTGGCTCATCACTGGAATAGTTCCAGCAGGAGGGATGTCACAAAGGGATTAATCTCCCTAGAACTGCTCTTGACTTTGTGTACTTAAGATTTTATTGTTTTGTTGCAACCCAGGTGTTTCTGGAGCACCACAGAATGCATGATGGCAGTCAAAGTTTCTTGGATCACAATGGAGTAATATGGATTACAATTACCAGAATAAACAGCTGGGCTCTGGGACAGGGTACTTAGGCTGATTATGAGGTTTTGATGATTCAGGAGATTCATAGAGCAAGTAAGGCAATCACAGTTCAATGGTAGTTAGCAAAGTCCCTGTGGGCGATTTGCAGTAGACTTTCATAGACTAGAGTTTGTGTATTTCAAACTTGGTTGCCGCAGCCATAGTCACTCACTCATAAAAAAATAAAATAAGTTAAACCCAAAATCTCTGATGTGTATGCCTGAAATGGACAGAATATAATGTTGTTTTTGCATAGTTTATAGCTATTACTTAAGGACAACAACCAATGTATAAACATTGTTTGGAAATTTGCTTACTAATTTGGTCAATTAGTGATTGGTTAAATTTCAGCATTATGGATGAATATTGTGGAAATATGAGTCTGGTACTTGTAAAATAGTCACCTTATGGATGTGGATCTTCATAAGGGCATTACTGATCTTTGGAGTAGTGTGTGGGACTGAGGATATTATAGAAATCTTGAATAACAATGAAAAAAGAGTTTCAGGGACTATACTGGGACAAGTTCAGGACTTTAAGGATATCTTCTGGGAATTAAATAACATAACTGACCACTCAAAAATACCTGGATCTCCTCAGTCAGAATGCAGCACAATAAGTATACAGGAGGAGGCCCAGAGCTTGGTCCATTATGGGGGAAGAGATAGCCAAAATTCCACAAGAAGGAGAGAGTAGTGCTTCACCTAAAGTCTTCAAACCTGGCCTGACAATACCCACTTCTGTTAACATTGTGGTTGGTCTTTGGGATCTGGGATTTCATCCATTTGGTTACTGCCTCTGGTGACTCTCCTGTGATTTCTCTTCCTGTATGATTCTTTTCCCCTGTCTTTCTACATATCCTCCACAAGAAATGCACTTAACATACTAGCTGTCTTCCTTTTATAATTTTGATATCTTGGGATGTACCTGTTTCCTTGTGCCGTCCATCATTCTTATTGTATGAAGAACGGCCTGCTATTTTTCATGAACTTTTTGATCACTCCTTCCTTAAACGAACAAACAAACAAACAAAAACACACAAAAAAACACTGTTCCATGTCTTTTAAAAAGATTTGTTCTAAATTCCCCCATCCTCCAAAACACAGAATGACCCATGGTTTTCAAAGTCAATTGCCTTCCTTCTCTCCCACTCCCTCTCCCTCTATTTCTCCTTTCTTCCTTTCTTCCTTTCTTCCTTCCTTCCTTTTTTATCTTTTCTTTCTTTCTTTCTTTCTTTCTTTCTTTTTTTCTTTCTTTCTTTCTTTCTTTCTTTCTTTCTTTCTTTCTTTCTTTCTTTCTTTCTTTCTTTCTTTCTTTCAAAAGAGGGACATTTGCCTTTCTCTAGTCTTCAAGTAACTTTTCTGCTCTCTATGGTATTTCAGATAGCATCAACACTGACCAGTTCATCCTCCAATTCTTTCAGTATATGAAGACAAAGTTCATCTGGGCCAAGAGACTTGAATTCATCAAGGACAGTTAGGTGCTCTCTATCTTCTTACTTCTCTTGGATATAAACTTCTAGTTAACCATTTTTTCCCTTGTTATTTCTAGTGCAAAAGTCTTTCTCCTTGGTAGAGAAAATTGAAGGAAAATAAAAATGGAACTACTCTGCCTGCATCTGATGTAAGTTATCATTGCTCCATTTACTCCAAAGAGGAGAGTTGTTTCTTCTTTGATCCTCCTCTTCGTCTCGGTGAAGCATTTGCTATTTTTACCTTCTGCATGAACCTTGACTCATACTAGATTTTAGCATTGCTGTCAAAATTATGCATAGACCTTCCTTTGTCCAGTCATTTTTCAGTTGTGTCCTACTCTTCATGAACTTATTTGGGGTTTTCTTGGCAAAGATACTGGAGTGATTTGCCATTTTCTTCTCCGGCTCATTTTACAGATGAGGAAAATGAGGCAAACAGGGTTAAGTGACTTGCCCAGGGTCACATAACTAGTAAGTGTCTGAGGCCAGATTTGAACTCAAGAATACGAGTCTTCCTGACTTCAGGCCCTGTACTATCCCTTGCATCACCTAGCTGTCCTAATTTAAAATTTAAGTTGATTGGTGAGTTCTCTGAGTATTCACATTAAATCTCAAATAGCTATTTTGTTCCTCATTAAAATTGTTCCTTGATTTCTTCCCAGGCTTATTTCCTTTCTCAAACTTTGGTCGGTAGAATCCTACTCAGTATTTTTCTGAATACTTTGAAATGAGTGGTTCCAAATTTTGTTGTTCTGGTAGATTATTTCTTTCCCCAGGGGATTCTTCCTCCCCCCTCCCCCTACTTTTTTGCTTAGGTTTAGATACTGAGCCTAGAGTTAGGACATAAAAGTCTGTAGGAGTAACAGTTTTGATATTCTGAGAAAATGATGCCAAAATGGACACACAAATGAAGTTTCCAGGCTAGGTCCAAGGAACTAAGGGAGATTTGCCAGGATAGAGGGCAATTTGGCAACAGTGGAGAAAAAGCATTTTTTTCAAGGATTGCTAAGAGCCATCTACTTTCCATATTTGAATTGCTCATGTAGACCTAGTGAGCCTAAGTTGGCATTAACAATGATTTTTTTTTGGTTTTTAGTTATTGTTAGTAGGCCCAGTTAGCCCTGGGAGGATCCTGAGAGAAAAGACAGAAGCTTGCACTCAGCTGTCACCAATTTTTTTCTCTAATTAGTTAACTTTTAGTAACTTATATTTATTAGCTGTAATCAATCCTTTACCTACAAATTTAGAAACTAGGGTGAGGATGTGCATCCCATGCCAGATTACTCAAGTAGCTGTATTGTATGGACCTGGCCATTCAGTGTCTGTTCTGTAAGTAGGGTTAATTAATTTCATAAGATCCTAGGATTATAGAGCCAGAGATGGGAGGGATCTTAGAAGTGATCTAGTCCAATCACCTCATTTTGCAAATGAGAAAACCTCAGTCAGCTATTGAAACCTCTTCATTTTATAGATGAAGAAATCAATTCTCGGAAAGTAACCTCGTATATAAAAGGAAGAGGATGTACTAGATGTGTGAATGACCTGCCCAATGTCAGATGAAAAGGAGTGGAAGAATTGAAATGTTCACATAAAATTAAGTAAGAAATATGTCAATTAATATAAATCTGTTAGTAAATATTCTCCTAAGATAGTATCTCAAAAACATGAAAAAAATTAAAATCTTCTCTTTAGTATTTTCAGTGAATACAATGATGTTCTAAAACTGACAGTGGAGAAAAACCAATGTATTTTTAACCCATACATATAAATAGCTTTAAAAGATATCTACTATGCTCTTAAGACATTTAAAACATTTTTCTGTTGCTACATGAAACATATTAATGTGAATATAGTGGATTGTTTAATAGTTTATAATTTATTTTGTGAGAAACAACATGACAGTGGATAGGGAATTGAACTTGGAACCAGGAAATCCTGCATTCATATGTTGCCTCTGATATTTGCAAGATGACCCTGGGCAAATCACCGAGTCTTTCTGTGTCTCAATTTCCTCATCTGCAAAATGATGAGGTTGGACTTGATGACCTCTCAGATCCCGTCCAGTTCTAAATCTATGATCTTATTATAGCATCTGCTTTTCCAAATCCGACTCCAACTAGCATATTGGATATAAGGGGGTTAACTCTATGGATTTGGTTTGTGTTTTCTAACGCTATATCTCATGAGCCCCTACCAATGTGCTTCTTCCCAGGATTACTGCTTGATATCAGTCAATTAGCCAGACAGTTAGCTTTTAGAAACATGTATTTATTTCCGTGATATGGTTGGTGCAGAATTCTCCCCAGGACCCTAATTCTGTGAGACAATAACCCACAAGGGCCTGCGGAGTATAGTGGGAAGCAGGATCAAGCTCTTGCTGGAGTCCTTAATATAGTCTCCTTAGGTAAGTTAGAACTTTGCTGCTGAGATCCTTGTAGGTTCTTGAATTGGCCTTTCTTCATTGCGTCCGGTCTGTTCTTGCCTCCTGATGCAAAGGTTGCTACCAACCACTGCTGTCCAGGGGCTAGTGCTAGGACACCAATTAAAATGTCCAAATAGTCTAATTCTATAAAATTCACAAAGTTTTCTTCTGTGGGGGAAGGGGTGAGGAGAAGAAGACACTCTCCTCCCTCTCTACCTTAGGGATTCCTTCTCAAGGGTTGTGGCTAGAAGTTTCAACCACTAAGCTGAGGCATATTCAAATCTTCAGTAGCTCCCAAAGGAGCTCCAACCTGTCCAAACAGACTTTCAGTGTAATTTCACTCCAATTAATTCAATAGCTTTCAAAGACAACTAAATTGACCAAGGAGTTTTATGATGTAGACCAAAGCCTATGATTGATTGATGGATTCAACACAGGTACCAAGGACTTGTTCATATCTTGTGAACAAGTTGGGATGCAGTCTCACTTGGTAAAGGCATCAGGGTGTAACACCTTGTTATTTATGTAATGGGGGTCTCGTGTATATTTGGTTCTTTCTGCCTCTTTATGTGGAGGATGTTGGGGAAATAGCTTCTAAGGAAATGTGATGATGTATGAGAGAAATTGCCTTAGAAAAATTGTGGAGAATGCATAGACATTCCATAACTAAGTCCAATTAGCTAGTCATGTGGTCCTTGAGGTATTGGAGGGAAATACTTCTATGTTTGTTCTTGTTAAATCTTTTAAGTAAGCATTCCATCTTAAAAGCCAATTGGTAGTTAAGTAGTTAAATGGAACTGGAATGCTCTTCTCTGGCTCCCTAATAATGAGTAAGAACATAGACTGTGGAATTTTGAGGCAATGAGAATAGAGAAGGGACAATCTAATCCCTCATAGTACCCTAGAATTCAGAGAGAGACGGAGACAGAGACAGAGAGATACGTGTGTTACACTTGAAGGGGGATAAGATAATTGTATACCATGACACTCTCCCTCTCCAATTCTTACAGTATGATCCTTTGAACACGTTATAGAAGCAAAAATAAACTAATTTTCTTCTCTCGGAAGTAGAGACTGACTATATTTGGAACTGTTTGCCATTGCTTTATCATAGTTTAAAATACTTTTGGATCACCACACAAAAACATACCCAGCTACACAAACACGCATCCATACAAATGGAGAAGTTCTCCTTAACCTTAACGCCAAAAGAATCCACCACTTTAAAAAGAAATAAGAGAAACAATGGAAAAGGTGATATCATTTTCTGGTCTTTATAAACCGCAGCTTTCCTAATGTTTTCCATTAACCCATTGGGTTATTTATCTTCCCCTCTATGGTTATTGAGCCAAGAACCTTTGAAAGGCATAAATTAAATATTGAGCTGGCATTTATTATATAGGGTTCACTTAAGGTTTTCATATCAGATTTTAAATTAATAAACATTTTATACTTAGCAAACACAACCTGACTAGGTTAGCTGACAAGTAATTTATAGTAAACTGGATTCCCTTTTATCACATTTTTTTCCATCGACCTCATATGAATGAACTGAAAGTTTGAGAGTAACCAAAATAACCTTTCACTTGAAGCTAAGAATAAACTCTGATATGGAGGTTAAAAACAAATTTGTATTTCCTCAATGACTTCACGAGAAAAAAAAATTCAGTCTCATCATTAATTTCACAATTTAAAAATGATACCCTAACAACTGTGGAAGAGATGCAAATAATTTTTCATAAAGAAGTGGGAGAGGGATAATCTAAATGGTTGCCATGAGTAGAAGTGGTTTCGGCATCTAAGAAGATGTTTTCCAGCCTCTTTGGAAAAACCTTTGTTTTATATTTTCAATATCAGGAGTAATAAGGAGTTGTTAAATCTTGATTAATATTACAAATAAAGGGATGCATTTGCTATAATATAATACTAATATTTAAAGGATGAAAATACTGAAGAAAGGGATTCCTATACCAATAAGTCATAGATCAAGTTCAAAAAGAAAATGTGTGTATATATATATATACACAATATAAATATATAATGCTATATAAATATATGCATATATACATACATGCATATCCATACACATATATACATGCATATATATGTGTGTATATGAATGGGTGTATATATATATCTGCATATATTTATATGTTTGTGTAGCTGGGTATGTTTTTGTGTGGTGATCCAAAAGTATTTTAAACTATGATAAATATCTGTGATATTTATATCATCACAGTGGATATGTTTGGTGTTCTTAAATACATATGCATTAGTTGACCAAAATCAGCATCCACTTCTTTATGGCAGACCAAACATATTTGAGAAGTGACTGGGTACCAATGGATAATTATCTGTAGTATTAGTTTTGTGGGCCCAGTTGAATAACTGTTTCACCAGTATCCACCTGATGTCAATATCAATTAAGCTGTTCAGCAGGGAAATGTAGATTTGCTAAAGATGCTTGCCCAGTGTCATGTAAGACAGATGGGCCAAACAAAAGGATTTCTAATTGATGGTGAATTTAAGGCAACGTTGGATAACTCTTGCATAAAGGTTATCTTTGACCCTCTATCAATATTTATTTAAGAGAATGACTTGGCAGTTGGTTGATAACAACAATGAAAAGGAGAGAAAGCAGTATAATCTGATCATCTGAACTTCAGTGTAGGAAAGGTTTAACACTTTGGCCATTAACTAGGATAGAGGGAAAGATGGCATATTTATCTAATTTGGAGATGACACAAAGCTGAGAGGGTCAGCTAACATATTAAAGGGCAATCAAGATTAAACAAAAGATCTTAACAGTCTAAGGCCATTTGGACAAATTGGTTAACGTGAAAAATAATAGGGATAGATCTAAAGTCTTTCACATGGGTTCAAAGAAATGAACATCATGAGTATAAGACAGGGAAGAGAGTACCCAACAATTTGTCAGCCAAAGGTCTTGGAGTTTCATGGCCTGCAAACATAATATAAATCAAAAGAGTGATATAACAGCTAAGTAAGTTAATTCCATCTTAGGCTTCTCTATGAGAGGCATAACTTTCAGGAAAAAGGAGATGGCAATTCCTCCTGACTCTGTTCTTGTCAAACAACATCTGGAGTACTGGATTAGATTCTGATGATAATGATGATAATTAGTATTTATATAGCACCTACTATGTACTAAGCATTGTGCTAAGTGCTTTACAAATATTTTCATTGACCCTTACAACAACCCTATGGGGTAGATACTATTATTATCCCTATTTTGTAGTGGTAGAAACTGAGGCAAAAAGAGATTAAAGTGACTTGCCTAAGGTCACACAGTAAGTTTCTGAGACCATATTGAGCTCAGGTCTTCTTGCCTCCAGGCCTAGCACTCTATCTACTGAACCACCTAGCTGCCTCATTGTGGATGCCATATTTTTTAAAATTACGTTAATAAGCTTGAGAGCATCCAGAAGAGGGCAGACAGAATGGTGAAGGACTTCAAGATCATTTAAATGATGGGGATATTTAACCTACAGAAGAGATGACCCAGGGTGATTATCCATCTTCTAGTGTTTGAATGTCTGACATGGAAGACAAATTAGCTTTATTTTGCTCAGGTCCAGAGGGCTGAACTGGAAGCAGTGGGTAAACACTGATGGGAGAAGAAAAATAGGCTTCATGAATGGAAATGTTCTTACTATTTAGAACTATCTCAGAGGAGAATGGGCTGCTCTGGGATGGGAGAGCTGTGTGAGTTTTGTTGTCTTCAGGTTGAGGCTGGGGACCACTAGTCAGGTGTGGTTTAGAAGCATTTTTTTCCTTGTTGTACTAGGTAGTCACTGAGATCTCTTACAAATTTTCTTTCCAGTCACCAATGCTCACAATTTGATATTGTCTCTGACTCCTCACTTTCAACCCACATAACTGATCAGTTTCAAAATCTTATTATCTTTCTGCAGTATTGCTTGAATGATTATTATTAAGAATAATTAGCATTTATATAGCACCTCCCATGCACTAGGAACTGTGCTGAGCACCTTACAAATATTATCCTATTTTATTCTCACAACAATCTTGTGAAGTGGGTGTTATTATTATCCTTATTTTACAATTGAAGAAATTGAGGCAAACAGTGGTTAAGTGACTTGAGCAAGGTCACACAGCTAGTAAGTGTCTGAGGCCAGATTTAAACTCCTAACTCTGTGCCTAGTGCTCTATTCCCTGCATCACCTAACTTCTTGCACTTTCTCTCCATTCCCAGCTAAAATCTTTACTTCCACAGGGAATTCTTTTTTCTGATGTCCCTTAGTTCTATTCCCTTGTCTATTATTTTCAATTTATCCTGTATATAGCTTATTTTACACAGTTGTTTGCGTATTGTCTCCAACATTAGACTCTGAGCTCCTTGAGAGCAGGGACTGTCTTATGCCTATCTTTGTATCTTCAGAGCTTAGCATGGCATTTATTTGATGCTTATTGACTAACTCACATAGTCACTTCTGTTGTCCAGTTCTTCACCATCTCTTGCCTACCCTCTTGCCATAGCTTTTTAATCAATTTCTCTGCCCCAGGTCTCTCTCTATTCCAATCTAAACTCCACACAGCTACATAAGTGATTTTTATTCAAGCAGAAATGTGATTACATTATCCTGATACTCAGTAAAGTCTAGTGTCAGCCAAAAAGCATTTATTAATAACTTAATCGATGTCAGGCACCATGTCAAGTGCTAGGGTTACAAAGAATGGCAAAGACATGGTCTCTGCTCTTAAGGATCTCATATTCTAATGGAGGAGATAATGTACAACTCTAGCTACATACAAGACATATTCAGTGTAAATGGGATGTAATCGCAGGGGAAGGGTATTAGCATTGAGGGGAGAAGAGAGGGACAGTTGATGACCTCATCAGTTCCCACGGGTTTCATTATCACCTTTATACAGATAACTTCCAAACCTTCTAGTCTTAGTCTCTTTCCTGAGATTTAGTTCCATTTAGCCCCATCTAATTGGCAGGATCAAATGCCCATTGGAAATCTCAAACTGGATGTCTCAAAGACATCTCAAACTTAACATATTCAAAACAGAACTTATTATTTTTCTCCATGAGCTCACACAGTTCTCCTCTCTCTGTCAAAGTTACTACCTTCTATCTGTCCAGTCACCCGGGTTTACAACTTTGATGTCATCACTCTGGATTCTGATAGGCGAGCTTTTCCCTCACCTTTCCTAAATCCGGAGTACCATTGCACTTCCTAGCCATCTCCAAACCATAGCATGTCCATTCAAGCAATCATTCCTACCAGAAACATGGATTCTACCTCTGAAACCACATCTTGTTCCTATCTAAGTCTCCACCTCACTCACTAAACCATGCTACCCTCCCTTTTCAACTCTCCTTTATGTGATTTCTTCCCCCCCCATTTTGAATGTTTCTTGAGGGTAGGGACTATCTTACTCACTTGTTTTTGTATCCTGAGCACTTATCCAGTGCTTACAAAAAGATCTACCTATTTATCTGTCTTCCTCAGTGCCTCACTCTCAATTGTCCTACATATCCATTTAGCGCCAAATTTTGCTTGCATATTTCTCACATTTGTTCTCTTCTCTCCACCTCTATTGACACCATGTTAGATTAGACCTCCATCAATTAATTCTAACCCTAACACTTTCAATAGCCTCCTAATTGATCTTACCTCAAGTTTAACCTTCCTCCAAGCCATCCTCCCCACAGCTGCTAGTGATTTTCCTAAAATGAAGATCTGACCATATCACTCCCCTATTCAGTAATATGGCTCCATATTATCCCCAGAATCAAATATAAAATCATCTGTTTGGATTTCAAAGCCTTTCATAATCGAGTCCAGTCCTACTTGTCCATTCTTCTTACACCTTAGTGCCCTACAGTGACCCTGGCTTCTTTGCTGTTCCTCACACAAACATTCCATTTCCCAATCTATGACTTGTCATTGAGTCTTCCAGACCTGGCACTCTCTCCATCCTTATCTCTGCCTCCTGGCTTCCTTCAAGTCTCAGCTAACATTCTACCTTTTTCAAGAAGTCTTTTCTAGTCTTCCTTAATCTTTGTAACTTACCTCTGAGAATCTTACCCAATTTATCCTGTCTATATCCTGCTTTTTCTCTCCGTCTTAGATTATGAGCTCCTTAAGGGAAGGGACTGTTCTTTACCTTTTCTTGTATCCCTTGCACTTAATATAATGCCTGGTACACAGTAGGTGCTTAATAAATACTATTTGACTGACAGAGCCTAGCTAGTGCCTGCAACAGAGTACATGTTTAATAACTATTTATTGATTGATTTAAGGCTTAAATCAGGGATTCATGCTGTTATTTGACTTTCTTTTCTATTCTGTAAGTTGTCTACAAATAGACCATTTAGAGTTGATTAAATGTTGTTTATGATTATATCTACAAATTGCTATCTAACTCTTGGTTAGGAGTAAAATACTCTATCATTTTGTTTTTTCAATGAGAGAATTAGGTTCAACTTACCACATCTTTTCTTGAAAATATAAGCCACTATCATGTGCAAGCTAACTCAATATGTTTATGTTATAATAGGTGAGCACAAGGAGATATGTCTGTGGACTCTCTAACGAAAATATATTACTTTTTAGAATACCCATAGACAACATTGTCTAAATTTGTGAATTTTTAAAAATTATTTTCAGTAACCACAAAGAAAATACTGCTTTCTTTTGTTTGGAGTGCATATTTTCCCCCTATACCCTGAGAAACCCTTACCTTACTTTATCTCAGGCACTACTATATAAATCATTGAAGAACACATTTTTTTAAACTTCATCAGTAAGCCAAAAGTGAATATAGCCCAAACTACTCTGCATGAGGGCTCAATTCACAAACTGAAATGAATGCCAAACCTTCCCTAGATTGGCTGCTGCATTTTCTCTGATCCTTCCTTGAGTTCCCTCTTCCTAAGTTGTCAGCAATTTAATTCCCCCATTCTAGCAGCTACTGATGCATATGAATTGTGTTCAGCACAAAAGTCTGAGCTGCCATCAACACAGGACTGTTAGAAGTATTACAAAGCAGAGATGGCATATACCTTCCAGTATTCCACGAAATATAGCTGGAGTTCTGTGGGCTTTTTTCCACCTCCCCCTTCCCTATTCTAAACCCTTATCTAAAGCAGTAAAAGAATGTTATTGGACATTTCACAGGTTAGTGCCTTGTAGTAAATTTTCACTCTTGACATACCTATAAATCATGGCAGGAAGAAGGTAGGGCACATTTCCTTTTCATTTATAGAGGTAATGTAGTGTAGTGGATAGAGCACTGGTCTAAGAGTCAGGAAATCTAACTTTATATAACACATTCATTTCCACCTCCCAAACTCCCTCTCAGTATGGAGTTGGAGGAGGAGGAGGAAGGAATGGCCAAATTTGGATGAGGATAGCAATCATCAGGAAATTGGACTGAAGGCTCAAAGCCAGGGATGCCAAGGTGGAATGGTAGCAGGCTCTTTTTGCCAGAGCCTAACGTTGAATCTCCTTTTTCTATTCCATAAGCAATGAGTTAGTTGTGGTAAGAAGTAGACTAGGGATCCTACCAGTAGTGGAAAACTGAATGAGAAAGCACCTATAGTCATCTGTAGCTTTGTTTTGTACCTGGCTCTATGCTCCATAACACAGTGATTTCTAGGTCCAGAGTTCTAGAATCATTACCTAAAGACAAGCCCTATTTGATTGTCTGAGTCACTTATCAACTGGGAAATATGTTGTATTGATCACACTCTTTTGCTAATTATAGGAAAAAGCAGCTGCAGCAGGCTAAGTAAATTTGAACTATGCCTTTCCTAGAGGCATAGTTTGGAATGGTTTGGAATAGAGTCTTCATCGGTGTAAGAGAAACTTGTAGGGATGCAGTTCAAGAATAATTCGTATAATGTCTATTTGGATATGTATGTATATACACATATGTATGTATCTATACATAGGTATAGATATATACATATGTTGTTCATTGCTTTTATTACTCCTATATTACATATGTATTTGCCTTTTCCTGTGGGGAATGATTTTATTATGCCAAGATCATATGACTAGGCTTCAGTGAAATATAACCAATTCAGGGAGGAGGTAGTGTTTCTTACAGAATGATGGATCAGAGCTGATTCTAAATGCGTAAATCCACCTTACATACTGATGAATTGGCATAGCTATGTTGAAAGAGTTAGAGTTGGGGAATAGAGACTTCTTCACTTGTTGAGAACCATAAAAAGTTTGTGATTTCTCCTGGAACTCTACTCATTTGGGTGGAATGTTATGAAATCATCAGGATGATTGTGAGACTGGCTGAGATTTTTATTTTTTTCTGTGAAACAGGATCAGGCTAGTGATCAGCAGTGCCACCTAGTGATTAAACTTAAATAATTGCCAGCTGTGTATTCCTGTCATTTTAATTTTCTGAAACTTATCTGTTAAAAAAAATGGGAATGATTGATGAACCTACCTTACAAGGTGGTTTTGAGGATCAAATGAGACAGTGAATGTAAGGCACTTTGCAAGACTTAAAATACTACAATAATGTCTACAATTATTACCTGAGAATAACAATAAATGTGATCTATTACCATGGTTAAAATAGATTCATTTAGCAAAGTATTGAATGCTAAATATAATTAACATTGAAAAACTATAGAATGAATGTATAGACTCATTTAGGTCTTTGCAAGGCTTATTCTGCTTTGAAGTACCTTCAAGAATTTTCCCTAGTCATTAATTTAATCCTGGCAATGAGATACACTGAACAATATTAGTAATAAACCTTCAAAGAAATATTGTCAGTGCTCTCATTAATCCCATGCTGCTCCTGATTTACTCTGTTCACTTCACAGAAGGTGGGTAGGACAAAGAAAGAAGCCCAGGGAGTTTAATGGACTCAGCTGATTGCTAGGAGCATTGGGAATGAAATTTAGTTGGCCTGATGTTAGAACAAAAGCTTTCTGTTTTTCTCAATAGGTTCCCCTACCGTGTATCTTTAGGTTGTGCAACATAGTGGGGTACATTACTTTTCCCCCCTCAAAAATTCCTTCTGCACCATAAACAGAAATTCCTCAGATGCACTAAAAACACAGGAATGGCAGGAATAATGGTAGTTATAAATTATTTAAAAAGAAGCAAAATATCAAACATGTGATTACATTATTTCTTTAGGCTGCTCTCCTTGAGGAAAGATAAATTATCTAATTTGAAAGATATCATAGATAACAAACCAACACCCATCCCCAGACCTACCTCCTAACACTGTATTTTTCTTTCCACAAGTAATTACTAAATCCTGATCAGATATCTGTGACAAGTAAATTTTTCTGTAGATAATCAGCTCCTCACCTATGTTAGCTTGTCTCATCGCTTTACTACCATATTGTTCTTGAGAATGAATCCCTAGGCATAATGTGACTTGGCTTGGCTTGAAAGTAACTTTGGTGTACACGTTAGTCCTTTAGCTGGCCCTGGACAGTCTCCTCAGGAGGAGGCCACTGGGTCATATATCATAGCAGGTGCAAAATGTTTAGTTTCCTTTGCTTACTGAGCTGAAGACTCTGAGTTACATAAACTAGGAAGTTCTCTTTTTCTCCATGATACTTGATTGGTCTTAGATGTATTGAAAAGTCACTACAATGTTGCCCTATGTTCTCCCCTGAATGATTTCTTCTATAAGAAACAGCAGCATTTCAGAGGTGGGGTATACCAAACTGCTGATCCTTTTTTCTTTTGCCATGTGAGAAGAAAAACGACACTCAGGGGCACCCCTTGGAAGGGTAAGTTTGGGGAAATTGCTGTAATAGTGTTATCTGGACGCTTAAGGAAACCTATATGCTTTGTACCTTGAAGGTAGAGGACAGAAGGCAGCAGAGGATGGAGAAACAGGGCAAAATAAGAAGTAGGAATCATCAGATTTTCCAAGGGTAGCTAGTATTGTCCTGTTTTCAGTATGATGTATTTGGAATATTGTATGGATTTTTTATCCTTCCTTGGAGAAATAAAGGAAACACTTGGTTGAGATCAAGGCACACATTGTTTTTCGTTACTTTTTGTTTATGGTTTTTCTATGAAAGCAGAGTCCTGGGAATAGGGTAGTTTGCAGTCAATTATGGAATCTCAATTTCATTCAACTAACATTTATTAAATTTCCCCCCAAAAAAGGACTGTGTACTGTAACAAGTGCAGAATTCTTCTCCTTGAATTGTCAGAAAAAAAACAAACCTTTGAATTTGGGCCCTGCAGATTGATCGATTTTGGTCCCTCCTCGCTGCTCCCAGCTGCTTGTGCCATCCCTGCTTGGAAGCAGCTGGATGGCTCAGTGGATAGATCCCTGGGCCTGGAGTCAGGAAGACCTGAGTTCAAATTTGACCTCAGACACTTAGTAGTTATGCAACCTTGGGCAAGCCAATTAACTTCTGTTTGTCTTACTTTCCTCATCTGTAAAATGAGGGTAATAATAATACCTACCTCTCTTGTTTTGAGGATCAAATGAGATACTGTGTGTAAAAATCACTTAACCTAGTGCCTGGCACATAATAGGCTCTATATAAATGTGAGCTATTATTTTTTTATTATTATTATTCCTTCTATGGTTGCCTTGTCTCTGTATTTATCTTATTCGTATGCTTTAATTTAATATGTGTAGTCTTATACTATTAGAAGGTAAGTTCCTTGAGGGAACAAATGTTTTTGCTTTTTCTTTGTATCCTCAGAGTTTAGGAGAGTGCCACACACAGTTAATTGTTTAATAAATGATTGATCAATTTGGTATTAAATGAACAGATGAGTACAGAAAAGGTTTTGAATCTGGACACTATAATAATAAATATGCATTGATCTAGCACTTTTATGGTTCACAGAGTTATTTCTTTACAGCAATTATAAGATTTCCCTCAAGAAGAACAGTTCACATTTATATAGTGCTTTAAAACTTGGAAAGCTCTGTACATATTATTTCATTTGATCCTTATAAAAACCCTGTGAGGTAGATGCTATTATTGCCATTTCCAGGTGAGGAAACTGAAGTTAAGTGACTTGCCCTGTAAGTATCTAAGATAGAAGTTGAACGAAAGTCTTTCTAACAAGTCCTGCCCTTCATTCAGTGCACCACCTAGATGCATCCCCAAACTTGGGCTAAAATCCGAACTGACCAACCAACCAAGCACCAACTGCACAGATGTAGGATTGAATAGATAATACTTCTAAAAACTGCCTGGTTTCTGGGCATTTGAATGTAATATAAGCTCAATGTGAGCTAGCAGTGTGGCATGGCAGCCCCAAATGCTTATGTGATGACTCCTCTGTAGGTCCCACTGCCCTGGGAGCTTTGGTGCCCCAGAAACAAGGAGAGCGATAGTCGTGTTGTGCACTGCACGGGTCAGACCAATGCAGCAGGGTGCTCTCTTCTGGGTGCCGCATTTTTAAAATTGAAATTTATTCTTTTCAATCAGCAAAAATTTACCTTCTCGCCCAACCCCCAAATTAATAAAGAAAAACAAAATCCCTGTTACAAACATATATAGTCAAGTAAAACAAATGTCCACATTGGCTACTCTCCCCATATATATGTGTGTGTGTGTGTATATGTACGTATACATTTTGTATATATGTGTGTCTATATGTATACATATGTATGCACACATGTATATGATAGGTACATGCGTATATGTGTGCATATGCCTATGCATGCATGTACATGTGTGTGCGTATGTATAGGCATGTGCATGTGCATATGCAATGTATGTGTATATGTTGTGTATATTGTATGTGTGTTTATATGCATGCACATGTACCTATACATGCACACATGTGTAAATATGCATATGTATATACATGTGTATATGTAGATTCATACACATGTGTATATACATACACTTACATACACACATATATCTTATTCTGCACTCTGAGTCCTTTGCTACTCTATTAGGAGGTGGAGAGCATGTTTCATCATTTTCTTTTTAGAATCACTGTTGGTCATTATACTGATCAGAGTTCCCTCAGTCTTTCGGTTATCTTTGCAATGGTTTTGTCATTGTATAAATTGTTCTCTTGACTTTACTCACTTCACCATTGCTATGTAACCTTAGGCACACAAGTTCACACACATCTTCCCAGGTTTCTCTGAAAGCATCTCTTTCATAATTTCTTATAGCATAGTAGTATTCCATTATATTTATATAATATAACATGTTCAGCTGTCCTCTGATTGATGAGCATCCCTCAGTTTCCATTTTTTTGCCACTGATAAAAGAGCTCTAAATATTTTTGTGCCTACTTAGTTTATTTTGCTTAGAATTAATCCCTCATTTGATCTACCCTCCCTCTAATTTCCTTTTCTCCAGTCTCCTTCTCTCCTATTTCCCCATTGAATGAAATATGTTTCAGCATCTAACTGTATGCACTTCTTCCTTCCTTTGAGAAGTATAGATGAGAATGAGGTGCAAGTGTCCTTCCTCCTTGTTTGTGTAGACTTCTATTTCTACACCCTAATTATGCAAGACAATTTTCCCTAACTTTCCTCTTCTCTCCTCCCACATGTATTTCCCTTCCCTTCTCTTTCCATTCTTCTTTTTAGATCATCAAGACATAACAAAACCACTCCCAGACGTTCTGTCTAATTAGACTCCTGTGACCTTGAATGATAATAGTCAGAGGGGACATATATATCATCTCTTCATATTAAAATGTGAGCAATTTGTCTTTGTTCAGTTCCTTTTTATTGTCCATTCATGTTTAATTCTTTAGTTTCTCCTGACTCCTGTGTGTGCACTTTAAAGTTTCTACATAGCTCTGGTCTTTTCATCAGGAGTGCTTGAAAATCCTCTGCTTCATTAAAGATCCATTTTCTCCTCAGTGGGATTATAACCAGTTTTGTTGGACAAGTTCTTTATTGTAAAGTTTATGTCCTTTGCCTTTTGTAAAATAATATTTCAGGCTCTCTGCTGTCTTGTAGCTGTTGCTGCTAAATCATGCATGGTCCAGTTTGTGGCTCCTTGGTACTCGAATTCTTTCTTTCTGACTCCTCACAGTATTTTTCCTTTGGTCTTGAAGCTCTAAATTTAGGCTATAATGTTCATTCAAGTTTCCATTTTGCAATTTCTTTCATTAGGTGATTGGTGATTCTATTTTCCATGTTACCTTCTGATTCTAAGAGATTTGGCAATTTTCTTTTATGATTTTTTTGGAATTATTATGTCTAAGCTCTTTTTTTTTTGGAAGGGTCATGACTTTCACATCAATGATCTTTACATATTCTCTCTGATCTATTTTTAGGTCAGTTTCTTTCTTTCTTTCTTTCTTTCTTTCTTTCTTTCTTTCTTTCTTTCTTTCTTTCTTTCTTTCTTTCTTTCTTTCTTTCTTTCTTTTTTGGCTATTAAATACCTTACATTTGCTTCTTTCCCCCCCAAATCTTTTGACTTTTGAAAAATATTTCTTATTTTTCATGAAGTCATTAACTTCCATTTGGCCCATTATAAATTTCAAGAAGTTTGTTCATTGGGCAAGGTTTTGTACCTCTTTTGCTAAAACTATTCCTTTCTAATTCTTTCTATCATAATTCTCACTTCATTTTTATTTTTTTCATCTAGTGCTTTCATGTCATTTATAAAAATATTTTAAACTCAAAACAAAACAAAACAAAACTGTTGCTTCATATTTTCCAGGAATTCTAGTTGAATTTTTACCTGCCGTGTGTTTGAAGCTTTTTGTTCAATCATTGTCTCATGGGTTTGTTCATTGTGCCCTATCCCAATAAGAATTTTTTATTTGAGTTTCTTTTGTTTGTTTGCTCATTCTTTCAGCCTACTTTCTGACTTGATTCTTCATGGTAGGGATGGGTTCTGCACAATCTTGAAAGAAATGTCTGGGCTGGTTTTGCTGTTGCTTTTTTTGGAGTATCGTGTGATAAAGGGAAACCAAGAGGAGCAATGGATAGAGCTTGGGCCTGGAGGCAGGAAGACCTGAGTTCAAATGTGACTTCAGGTACTTATTAGTTGTGTGACCTTGGCGAAGTCACTTAGCCCTGTTTGCCTCAGTTTTCTCATCTGTAAAGTGAGCTGGAAAAGGAAACAAACCATTTCAGTATCTTTGCCAAGGAAACTCCAAATGGGGTCACAAAGAGTTGGGCATAACTGAAAAGGACTGAACAATGGAAGTATGGTGATATTCCAGGATCTCAGAGACAACTCAGGCTGGCAATCTGCAAGCTTTCAGTGCTTCAGATATGTCTGATCCAAGGTAAAATCTGTTTGTAGCCCCTCTGGTCTGAGCTCTGCAATACCATGACCTGGGTTTGAGTCTGAGCAACAGACCTGCTGGTTTGCTCTGTTTAGAGTTTCAGCCGACTGTTACCGGTGGACTCATCCACTATCAGGAAGCTAGAAAATGTTGCTTTTTCAGAGTGACAGAAAGTTAGGCTTCCCTTTCGTCTAGCATTCCTGCCCTGATTTTTCCTTTATAGACTTTTTTGGTGGTTGTTCAGTTGTTTCAGTTATGTTCAACTCTTTGTGACCCCATTTGGGGTTTTCTGGGCAAAGATACTAGAGTGGTTTGTTATTTCCTTCTCCAGCTCATTTTACAGATAAGGAAACTGAGGCAAACGGGGTTAAGTGACTTGCCCAGGGTCACATAGCTAATAAGTGTCTGACACTGGATTTGAACTCAAAAAGATAAATCTTCCTTACTTCAGGCCTGACACTTTATCCACCGTAACACCTGACTCCCCTTGTAGGCTTTAGACTGATCTAGATGTTGGAGTTGAGGCTCTGCTACACTCCCGCAATCCAAGCCACAAAGCTGCTACTTCTGAACTTGCATTAGCTCATTTTACAGCCTACAGCCTGCAATCAAACCTGAAATGCCGTGCCAGGTACAGACCCCCTCCTTAGTCATCCTGCATCTGTGACCCAGAACTGGGTAGTGAGAGACACACCCACCAGTGGGCACTTGTTCCTGAACCTCGTGTGAGATTAGGCCTCTCTACACTGCATCTGGGACCTTGTCTTCTTTTGATACACAGTCTCTCCCTGAACTGGAAGGGTTTTTTAATTTTTTTTTTTTTTTAGGCAATTGGGGTTAAGTGACTTGCCCAGGGTCACACAGCTAGTACGTGTCAAGTGTTTGGTCTGAGGCCGGATTTGAACTCAGGTCCTCCTGACCTCAGGGCTGGTACTCTATCCACTGCACCACCTAGCTGCCCCCAAACTAGAAGGTTTTTGTGTGCTCCTGGTCAGACCCCATCCCTGGTGTCCCTTTGCCTGTCTACCTGTCTTCCCTTGGGTTAGAGAAATGACTCACTGTGATTTTTTTTCCTTAGGTTTCCTGATCTGAATTGAGTGATATATTTTCTGGATCTATGAGGATGGCATGCATGTGTATGTGTACATGTGTGTGTATGCATGTGTGTGTGTGTGTGTGTGGGTATGTGTGTTGTGTACCTGAGTACGAGGAGGGAGAGTTGACTGAACTCTTTGCTGCAACTCCACATTTTTTCATTAAGATGCCACATTTTTGGAAGGCCATTGAAAACCTGGAGGGTGTCTAGAAAAGGCAACTAGAATAAGGCAAAGCATGGGAAAAAAATGCCATACAAAGATCTGTTAAAGGAACTTGGAATGTTTAACCTAGAGAAGAAATGACTTGAAAGCAGAGTCCTGGAAGTAGGGCATTTTCAAGTCAATTGTGGAATTTCAGTTTCATTCACCTAAATTTTTTAAATTTCCAAAGTGTATCTTGTATTAAATCAAATGCAGAATTTTTCTCCCTCCATGGTCAGAAGCCCCTCAAACCTATGAAAGAGCTGGAGACTTTAGCTATGACTTTCCTGCTAAGATACAATGGTTTTGGACTTTGATGAAATGGTAAAGTCCTTTACTTTGAGAAGATATCACCTTGTTTTTTTTCCCTTTTTTATTTAGAGGTAACATACTTATTATGCTAAATGAGGGAAAGGAAACGAAACCTGCCAGGAAAGAATTGGATGATGTGATAGAGTTTGAATTCCAGAATTTAGAGTGTTTGCTTTATGAACAGAGCTGGTATTGGGCACTACTTTGCTATTTCTTTTCCAAAGGAGGGGGCAAGGTTTTCATCTAGTTTTTATTCTTGCAGTAGAAAATTATGTTTTGGGAGAAAATAGTCGCCATAAATTTGAATAGCTAACTATTCTTCCTTTTTCAATAACACTGTGTTGAATTTGAAAATCCACATCATTCACCTGGTTATTTGTGAACAGCTTGAAAATGCAGATAACAAGGTTAGCACCACTCCAAGTTTTTTCTTTTGCTGTCTGGACTGGTAGCCCTGAAGAAAGCAGCCACAACAACAGCAATATTTTTTTCTATTCATTTAATTTTCATTAAATGCATCACTAGAGATGTGCGAAGTAGTCTATTTTCCCTGCATAACCCAGGAGAATCAAAGCTACCAATCCTTCCCACACACACACCTCAAAAGCATGGTAAGTTTTTGCAGACCTTAGAGCCAAGATTTTATTTTCTTTTTTCTTGGAAAGCCTTGCTCTTTAGGTCTTTGATCAGCCTATATGGATTTCTAGGGAAGCAGCAATATACTGGAGAAAAAATACTGGAGAAAAAAAGCAGCAGTGGACCAGAAACCAAGAGACATGGTTTCCAGTCTTGGTTCTGTTCTTTCTTTGTGTGGCCTTGAAGAGATTGCTTCCCACCCATACACACACACACACACACACACACACACACACACACGCACACACACACATATATATGAAATCTAAAGTGTCCCAAAAATCTTAGTTTGGTTTTAAGTAAAGCTTTTTTTAAAAAATGGGGTCACTAAGAGTTGGACACAACTGAAAATGACTGAACAGCAAAAACAATTTTATTACCCTACTCCCATGATACCTGGTGGCACAGGAGTGACCTTGAGTTCTTGAAGGATGTACCAGCTAAAAATAAGCAATGGCAGTTTCTATCAACTTGGAAAAGTTTCAAGTATCATCTTAGAAATGGTTTCTATCTGCCTAATGGAGCTGAAGACACCAAGTGGAATCCTCCTTCCAGATGGAAGCTCTTTGGAACTTGAAGTCAACTACCATGTCTGTCCTAAGTCTTCTCATCTTTAGATAATTATTCCTTATGCCTTCCACTCATTCTCACATGACATGAACCTGAGGAATGGCACTACCCTTGTTTCTCCAGCATCTTTTGGATGCTGTCTAACTTATCAAGGTCATGGATTTGGATCTAGGTTTCCTGACTGCAGATCTAGAACTCTTTTTTATCCCAGGATTTTGAAATGTTTTGTGTGTTGTGGTTCCGTTTGGCAGTTGGATATGCCTATACTTTTCTCAAAATAAATTTTTAAATGAATTAAGTAAGATCCATAGGATTATAGAGGAAATCACTAATATTGAAATATAGTTACCAAAATATTTTTATAAAAATAAGTTCATAAACCTGAGGTTAATAACCCCTTCTTTGCTGCTGTATCTATTATAATACAATACTCTTGCCTTACAGACAGCAGACAAGGTGTCATTGGCCCTTTTTAGGAGACAGGCAGATATGGGCTCTGTAAAATACTACCTGTTAGCCACAGTATTCCACCAACTCTGTACATCTGCATAGCCCATCATTGTTTTCCTTTTGGGAGTTCTTCTATTCTAGAGAGCAGGCCCTTACCAAGACATACTTCAGTAGTCAGCAGGGCAGCAAGGATGAGCCATCCATTGCTATGTTGACACATGTCACAGGTAAGCATGCAAACTTCGGACACCGTGAGGAACAATTAGTAAAATGAGGAAAACTCCTCTAGTTATTGGGCCACATCAGGATGATGAGATAAAGATAATAAATACCTTTCTTGGGAATTTGAGTTTGTTTCTCCTTTCAAACCTTCCCAATCCAAACTAACCCCCATGATTTCAACAGCCTATGGTTTAACATTCAAATAGATTTTTCTTTATCCAGATGCCTCAACATTAGCCAACGATAAAGGAAATCCTAAACATTTTGGGTATGATCATACTCATGGTTATGAATTAAATATTCAAACTGCTTTCTAAATTCTTCAGCCTTCTGACATAGAGGAAGCCTTTTCTCCCATTAAAATTTTGAGGACAGATTTATCATAGGTTCTAGAGAAAGGGAATATTGAGGGGAGATAAGACATGACAGAAAACCTTAAAATATTTGAAAGGTTGTATGTGGAAGAAGGATTACATTATTCCTGCCTTTTCTTACAATGTAAAGGATAGAAGTTTAAGGAAAATAAAAAGATTTTGACTCAAAGTGAGAAAAAAAAAACAAAAAACAAAACCCTTCCTAATAATTAGCACTCTCTTAAAGTAGAATGGATAGGTTGATTTAGAAGGTAGTGAGTTTTCTGCTGATTGAGTGGAGAATGGATGATGATTTGATGGGGATGTTATAAATGGAATTTATAAAACAAATTTAAACACCAAACAAAATCTGCTTCTTCCTGTTTCCCTAAATCTTGACATTTTATAGTGAAGGGTGATAAAAATAAAGCAAAACAAAATCCCAAGCCTCCTCAGACAGAACAAGTTTAATTCACAAGTTTTCTCTATCCTGGACACTGTATTCCAATAGTGAAAGATATTTACAATTCATCTTTTCCATTCAGAAGTAGCTTCTTTGCTTCTTCATCTTTGTCTCTATCCATATCAGTTTCTTGATCTTGTTTTGAGTCTATGTCTTCTGTTGTATCATTTTCATATTCTTCTTTAGGCTGAAAAATTGAATGAGGTTGGATTAAATGACTTAAGTTTCCTTCTACCCTATCTGTGATTTATGATTCTAATTGTTCTATTATTTCCAAGGCAAATAACAAAACAATTGAATAGTTAATAGGGGTGGAGCCTGTTGGGAATTTAAAACTTAGGTCTTATGTCCCATGTCTTTAAAAGCTGGTATGCCATGTAGCTCTACACTGTGGCACATTGTGTACAGAAGCTATCGTTCAAGAGAAAAAAACACTAATTTTAAAGTTGTAAGACCTCCATTTCAATCTTTCCTTTTCATTTTGTTAATTGATTAACCTTGGGCAAATCACTTAACCTCCCTGAGCTCTACTGTTTTTCATCTGTGTGTAGGCCTGTACCTGCCTGGTTTCCATGTGAGAGCTGCCATCTCTGAATAATCCAAGGAAGGAATAATTAATTTCCCCCTCAATCTCATTTCTTTACTTACCAGAGGACGAAGGCAGAATTAGTCCAAACTCACATTACTACTAATGAAGTTTAAGGTCTGATAGTATCCCAGCTTTGTGTCCTTCCCACGGGCCTGCTCTCTGTTCTTTTTCCAGATTCACTTAGTTCTTAGTGCCCTTTCCCCTATAACTGTGAGGTATATATACATACACACATACACATATATGTATATTACATGTGTGTGCATATATGTATATGTGTGTGCATATATATGTGTGTATACATACATACATACATACATACATATATATATATATATTATCTTCTGTTTAAACTATCTATGAATGAGTTGTATCCAACTATTAGATGGTAAGTTCCACAAGGCCAGGCATTCTCACTTTTGTCTTTATACCTCCAGTGCTTAGCACAGTGTTTGGCACATAAGAAGTGTTTAATAAATGCTTGTTGAGTGGTTTTATTGCCAGCTTCCCAATGCCTGCTCCCCAGGCTCTGTTATATACAGCTGTCCTTTCCCTCTTCCAAGTTCACGGCACCCTGTCACCCTTCTCACACAGCTTCTCTGCTTCATCCAAAAGGATGCAGTCTTCTTTCTGGGTCCATGCCCAGCTGATATAATTCCATGTTTAGGTTCAAGGGACTTGGCAGCTCTTGTCTGGAATATCCAAGGTATTCCAGTTTCCTGCATTGCTATTCAGCCCACATCCCAACAATGGATTCACTGATGTTGCCCTAGAGAGTATCCATTTATGGTTGAGGCAAACTCTCCCATATTAGATATAATTGGGGTTAACATTACTTGTGCCGCCCATTCTGCAGTGTTGTGGGGTAGATAAAATGAAATCATAATTGTCTTGTGAACCATAGAGTGCTACATAAATAGCAGTCTTGCCTTTTAAAATATATGTAAGAATCACATAATCACCAGCATTGTTTCAGTTTTAAATCTTCAGGGTGAGCCTGAAGCAAAATTGGGAAGCTTATTTTCAGCACCCATCTATCCCCAAAGGGTCCTAGAGCCTTGTATCTCCCCTCAATATCTTTATATGCAGTAACTTACCCCTGATTTCCAGGGCCCCAGAACTTTTCCTCTTTTAGACTCCTGAACAGCTCCATCATGCCTCTGCTCCAGGGGATCAAAATTAACCCAGCAAAGCAGTGCTGAAAGAACATGTTCTTTTTTCCCATGTCCCTCCAAATATTTGCATTTGAACAAACATGTCCAGAGCCTTTAGCAAAGGATTAATTATGACTGAATTCCAGATATCATGACATGGCCTTGGGGGAAGATATTTTGAAATAGGGAGATATGTATAAGATATAGTCCCTTCAGGAGGAAGCACTACATTTTAAATAATAAATCTTGCCCAGTTTTGTATTTTCACTCATTTTTATCTTGACATTCTTTCATAGATAAATCTTCAGCTAAAAAACAAAATCAGGCTGAATGTCATACTTTAGTTTTCCTTGAAACTATTAATAAGATGCAGCTTTTCCCAATTAGAATAGCAAACTTTCTAAGAAATTACATGTTTTTCTGATGCTATTCATAAACTTAGATTATGATAATGCAACATCTAAGCAGAACTGGATCTCAATGAATATCAAGGTCTGAATAAATATGAATAATGGTTAATAGTAAAATTCAAAGCACTTTATTTAAATTGATCCTTGTAAAGTAGGTAGAGCAACATTTTACAGATAGGGAAACTGAGACTAAATGTCTTGCCCAAACTTGGGGCACTTAGTGAGTGGTTGAGCCAGGATTTTAACCCAAGTCCTTGGGTTTCAGAGATAGGGATCATTCCTCTACCGGGGTGGGAACCTGAGACCTCCAGGTCACATGTGGTCAAATCTTTTTATTAAGGGGATTTGTTTTTTGAAGTTTGGATTCAGTCAAAGGGCCGCACTTGAGAACCTAGAGGGCCACATGTGGCTTTGAGGTCATATGTTCCCCACCCCTGCATACCATTCTGTCTGACTTAGTTCAGTAACAGTAATACATGCTCTGTTCATCAGGAAAGACAAGGAGCAGAATGTTGACCTTTTGTCATCCCTCAATTGATAAACTTGTGCTATCCCCAGTCTTTTAGCTTTCTAATTTATGTCCACCCCATCAATTTGTTGTATTTCCTGCTTGCCATTTGTAGATTTCATCTCCATCAGGGCCATCTGAAGCCGGCTAATTGGCAATCTCACTCTCGACATGTATGAGAAGATAATTATGGCTAGGAAGGAATGGATGGATGGAGTCTGAAAAGCATCTCAACTTGCATCCAGTAATAAATCAGGCTTGTTTTCCTGAACCTTTAACCTCTTTCTGCTCTCCCTTCCTTCCCTCTCTCTTCTCCCTTCCTTCCCTCTATCTTCTCCCTTCCTTCCCTCTTCTCCCTTCCTTCCCTCTCCCTTCTCCTTCCCCCTTTCCCCCATTCCTCACCCAAGTCACTCTCTCTCTCCCTCCCCTTTCCCTCTCCTCTCCTTCCTGTCTTCTGGCAGCATCTAATTTAGCAGATTCACAAGGCTACCTTCCAAGCATCCTGTCAAGAGAACTGTACCTTTTATCCTTTAGACCTGTGTTTTATTATTGCTTGTGGGCACACTATTGAAATGAGATGCATTCAACCTTGCTTTCTCTTGGTCCACAAGTCATTTGATCCATCCCTTCAGCAAGGAGAAGAAGAGTTACAGGACTGTCAGAAATCTGCTTGGCTTTGCAGATCATCTTTTGACCTGGAGAGGCACCCCCGTAAAATTATTTGCAAACACATGAGTTTGTCTCTGTCACAGTTTTCCTGTAGGTGATACACTTTAAAAAGTATATTCTTCCTTTGTACCAGATAAAGGATGGTTTGCTAAAATGTCTTAAGGCTTGGTACATTTTAGGGCTTTGGGGAACCTTCACTTCCATTCCTCCTCCTGCTGTTCTAGGCAGGAACTTTTTGTTTCATATCTGGAATATTACAAGAATTTAATTTAAATGGCCTCTGGCTTCTCCCCAGTCTAGATGACACATTGTCACCAGATAAAAATCCCTAAGACATTATTTTTCTTGTGACCTTTGAAGGCTCAAAAACCTTCAAAGGCTATCCTTTACATAATGCAAATAGTCAAAATGATAATACTTTGATTCAGTTATGAAAAACAGACATTTTACCAATGTGCACAAATAGTCTGTTGAATATTAAACATCAAGGAACAGTGACAGTTTAGTAACTTTTCCCAGCATTATTTTTTATCTCAACTTCATCAAACAAGAGAAGATTAATATGAGTACAATGATTATAACAACAATGAAATCATATAGTGGACAGAAATCTTGCCTTGGAGTCAGGAAGAGCTGTGTTCAAGTCTCACCTCCGACACATATGGCATGTGTGAACCTGGGCAAGTCACTTGACTTCACAGTGACGCAGATAGCTCTCTAGGACATTCAGTATCAAGTAGGTACTGATCTTCATTGATAGTTAGAAATTTCTTCACCAGGAGTTTCGGATGGTAATGAAGCCCTAGGTCCCATCCAAAACATGCTGACACTTACAGCATTTAAGTTTACAAAATATTTTATGTACATTATATTTTTTGAGTCTCACAAGAACCCTCTGAATAGGTGTTACAGGCCATTTCCAAATGAGGAAATAGGTCAGAGCTAATAAGTGTCAGAGATGATAAGGCAAAGATAAAACTCCTTTCCTTGGTGTATAAAGACCTACCAACCTTTTCTCCTGATGCCCTGACCTATGGCTTGACTTCATCCTCTGTTATTTGTTGTACCTAAATCCAAGCTCTCTAGCTCCAAATCTCATGCTCCTTCCACCAGGGTAGGTTGCTTCAAGGAATGCTAGAACATAATGCATGCTTTTGTCTTGTAGTGGGATATCACAGAAACATCAACCATCATGGAACATTGGATTTGGAGTCAGAAGACCTGGGCTCAAATCCTGTCTTTGCCACTTGTTGGCTATGTGACCTTGGGCAAGTTGTTTTACTTCTTGGTATTTGGATGTTCTCATCTGTAAAATGAGGAAGTTGGACTAGATGGTCTTCAAGATCCTATCTGACTCCAAACATAGGATTCTTTATCTCAGCTTCAACCCATGCCTTCCTCCCAGAAACTTGCATCTCCTTTCTTTTTATCTAAATCCTGAGGATCCTTTAGGCTCACCTCAAGTCCTGCCACCTACATGAAATCTTCTCTGACAGTACTTGATGAACTCCCTGTGCTCGGGATGTCATTGGATGCCTAAAAAACCCATATTGTTTACTGGTGTGTGTTGCCTCAACTCATCGTAAGGTCCTTGAGGACGTAAACATTCTCTGATGCTTCTTATGCTCGGGAGTGTCTAGCATTCTGTGGATATGGTGTGAACTCAATAGAGCTTGTTGGATTAATTTTTGGAGAGAAGAAAGTCATCTGGGGTATTACACTGTACATATCTCCTAGGTACATAATTATTTTCATGCTGTATCCTCCATCTGAGTGTGAGCTCTTTAAAGTTAGAGACTGTATGTAAAGCCTTTCTTTGAATCCTTAGTGCCTATTTAGCACAGTACCTGGTGCAGAGTAAGCACCTAACAAATACTCGGTGACTGACTGGCATCATGCCTACATTCCAGTTATTGTGGGTGGTCCTTCTGCAGTCAGTGACTTCTTACTCTACCATTCCACTGCTGTCATTCTCAATCCATCCTGTCCCATCCAATGCAATAGAAAGCTGGCAGGGTCATTAGAGAGCCAGTGACTTGGGTAAGGTCAATCAGGCCTCAAAGTTTTATAGATGTAGAATTGGAAAGGATCTCAGACAGCATGTAATCCAACCCCCTCATTTTACTGGGAAGTACACTGAAGCCAGAGAGGGTAAGTGATTTGCCTAAGGTCACACAGATAAGTGGCAGAGGCAGGACTCAAAACCAAGTATAAGTATTCCTTTCCAATAGATCGCACTGCCTCTTCCAGAACCAAAATTTGAACCACTGTTTTCTGATTCAAATAATAATAGATAATATTTATGTAGTACCTACTATATGCCCAGCATTGTACTCAATCTTTTACAATTATTATCTCATTTAACCTTTGGAGGTAGGTGCTGATATGGTCTGCATTTTACAGATGAGGAAAGAAGCAAACAGAGGTTAAATGACTTGCCCAGAGTCATACAGCTAGTAAATGTCTGAGGCTGAATTTGAACTCAAGTCTTCCTGATTTTAGGCCTATCTCTCTATTTATTGTGTCATCTAGCTGATTCAAGGGCCAGTGCCTTCAACTTTCTAAGGCAGCTAGGTGGCACAGTGGATAAGAAGAATGCTAGGCCTGGAGACCTGAGTTCATTCGTTTGTTTGTTCATTCCTTCCTTCCTTCCTTTCTTCCTTCCTTCTCCCCTTTGCTTTTTCCTCTCTTCATTCCCTCCTTCTTCCACATGATGTTTCCCATCTTTTTCTGAAGCTCAGAGTATATTTTGTGTTAAAGTTTATTTAGTAATCTGCATGCTTAATGTGATTTAATGTAGTTTAAACTATTTCAAATGGCCAGCTGGTAGATTATAAGCAAGAATTGGAGAGAGAAATTATTTTAAATCATGCCAAATCTCCATTATTCATGCTAATGGTGGGTAGAGTTACTTTAATAAATCTCAAAAGAACCTCAAAGCTTCATTTTAGTCAATTTTAATTTCATCTCTTGGAGCTGTTAACAAGTAGCTAAATTGATTGATGTAGGTTTTACTTTTTCCCCCTCTTAACAGAAGTGTAATTGAGTAACTGGTAAAAAAAAAATTGCAAACGTGGGTAGCAAATGGGAGAGGGATGGAAACAAAGCGTCTGGATAATCTGCCAAAGGGAAAATCATTCTCTGATTAGCTATAATTTAATGGAGTCATGGAATGTTAAAGCTAGAGAGGACCTCAGAAATCATCCTCTTCTAACCCCATCAGAGGAGAGAACAGAGGCCAGGAAAGGGAAAGTGACTTGCCCAAATCCCCACAGCTGCTAATACATAGGAGAGCTGGGACTAAAGCCCAGGATTTCTGATTCCTCATCAACTGCTCTTTCCACAGCACCATGAGAGGTGCAAGGTGGATGAGCCTAGTCACTTTGGATAGATGCTTTAATTTTTTTGATCCCTGAAAAGTCACATATGGTAAATCATATTAAACAAAATTGATCAGAAAATTACAAGGATGAGGAGGAACCCTATGAAGCTTGAAGGAGATAATTTAAAGATGCATAAAAGAAATGACTTCTTCGTACAAGAGATAATAATATGTCACTGTTTGGTTACCCAAGTGGTTGTACAGGATTGAAAACATAAATAGGTTCGAAAAAGGCATAGAGCAGTTCTTGGATAAATGAGGAGTTAGTCAATAAATTGTTATTAAGTATCTACATTGTGCCCAGGCACTGTGCTAAGCACTGGGGATACAAATGAGTCTACAAGGAGCTTAAAATTGAATGGGAGAAGACCACACATAAAAGGCAGCTGAAAAGTGGAGGAATGGAGGGGACAATGGGGAAGTTACCAGCTACCGATGGGGAAGGGACCCAATGCATGGTGGAAGAAGTCCCAAAACTGTGTAACCAGGTGAGAAATGAGATGTTGTGAGCTGAGCTCTCTCCTTAAACACCGGGTTTTGGTGTTCCTGGATCCACTCTCTAAATCAGAGGGGCAGAGAGTGGTGATGTAATGAAGCCCTGGTGGGATCTTGCAGGGTGATAAGGTTGTCCTGGGGCACGGTGGAGAAGTCCCAAAGCAATGTAGCCAGGTGAGGAAGGAAGAGATATTCTGAACTGACCTCTTTTCGCCAACATTTTGTTTCTTTTGTGTTAGCATCCACTAAGTATTAAAATGAAAGGCTAAAGGGCCAACTTGGACTCAGGAAGAAATGGTTTTGCATCATGCTTCTGAATGATGTAGTAACTGTGAGATCATGGACAAGTTTCTAAACACCCCAGTGCCACAGAAAAGCTACTAATTTGCAACAGCAGAAGGAGTTTTTATACCAGAAAGTCCCCACACTGATGAGATGATAGGTCTGGATCAAAACAATGATGGTAATGACACCACCAACCAAAAAAAAAAGACAATGAAAGAACAGAAAGATCTTGCAGAAGCCCTCCAGTGTACTTGGTAGATCTTTTTCTTTTCTTTTTTTTTCAGCATTTGGGCTTAAATGACTTGCCCAGGGTCACCCAGCTAGTAAGTGTCTAATGCCAGATTTGAACTCAGGTCCTCCTGACTTCAGGGCTTGTACTGTATCCACTGTACCAACTAGGTTTCCCTGGTAGATCTTCTATGGAATATTTGTGAACGGTCATGCACAGTGATCACTGAGAATGAGATGGAGATCTGTTGAATTCTTTAGTGGGAAGTATCCATATCAGTGACCTACCAGAGTATCAGGATTTGAGAGCATGTGACTAAAGGAGTTAAGGTCATATACGGGGAATCAAAATATCTATTGGTTCTACTCTTTGAAACATAATGCCAAGTTGAATGGACCACAAGTTGGCTACAGTGTGCCATTGGAGTCACTATATACAGAGCTGATTTTTTTGACTACATGCTCTGAAAAGAGAAGAGTAACACTCTGGAGTTTCTCATTGAAATTTGAGGGTTATCATTATTATTATTATTATTTATAATTTGACACAACTACATTTCTTTATACATTATTTCTTTTTGTTCACTCTGGTCAATCCAACTGACCACTGGCCATTCCTCACGTATGACATTCCATTTCTTATCTCTGTGCCCTTGCCTAGGCTGTATCACACGCCTAAAATGAATTTCCTCCTCATCTCCACCTCTTAGAATTCCTAGTTGCCTTCAAGATCAGCTCAAATACCAATTTCTACATGCGGCCTTTACTGATTCCACCCAGGAATACTTGCCTCCTCCCCTCCCACTTATCTTGTGTTTCTTTTGTATTCCTGTAAGTGTTGTTTCTGCATCCAGAGTGTAAATTCCTTGAGGACAAGGATTATATCCTTTGCTTTTATCACCAACACCTAGCATGGAGCCTGCTATACACAACAGACACTTGATAAAAGTTTGCCAATTGATTTGTTAATTGCCACAGTTTGTCACTGTTATTAGGTAGCAAGGTCAAATATCTGGTTAATTTACCAGGTAGAGTTAACTAAGTTCCTATCCACTCAATGCCACAAAATACCTTTAGAAAAAGAAAATGTTGCTTTTCAATAATTAGCAGAATAACAAGTATTGAAGTGACCATGCCTATCATGAAATTTGCCTTCTCTAACTCAACTTTACAGGTGAGGAAACTGAAGCAAATGGAGATGAATTACTTCCCCCGAGGTCACAAAGTAGGAGATAGTAGATCCCAGATTCAGATAATATTTCACTTGGTGATCTCCCATGATTTAATTATCATCTCTATGCTGATGATGCCTGTATCTGCTGATGATGCCTGTATCTACTTATGCAGCCCTAACCTCTCCCCTAAAGTCCAGTCTCACAATTCTAACTGCCTATTGGGCATCTTGAACTGGAAAGCCTGTAGAAATTGTAGACTTCACATATCCACACTTGAACTCACTATTTCCTGTCCCACTCCAAATCCTCTCCCCTCTCTCTCTGTCCTGTTGCTATGGAAGACACCAATATCTTCCTAGTCATTCAGGCTTGAAACTGAGGTATCATCCTCAACTCTTCATCATCTCTTACTCCTCATATACAAATTGTTGCCAATTCCTGTCAACCCTTCCTTTCTAACATCTCTGGTATGTATCCCCTCTTCTTCTCTAACATTGCATTGAAGCCCCTTTACCCCCCATGCTTTGGCTACTGCAATAGCCCTCTGATTGGGTTGCCTTTCTCAAGTCTCTCCCTACTCCAGTCCATCTCTTAGATACCAAACTGATCTTCCTAAAATGCATATCTGATCATGTAACCTCCTATTTAATCAACTCTAGGGGCTCTCTATCACCATGAAGATCAAATGTAAAATCCTCTCTTTGACATTCAAAACCCTTTATAATCTCATCCCCTTCTACCTTCCAATCTTCTTACCTTCCTCCCCATCTCCCACCTCCCCACCTGCTGCCCATACTCTCTGATCCAGAGGCACTGACCTCCTTATTGCTCTTCAAAAAAACCCCAAACTCTAATCTCCTGACTTCAGGCATTTTCACTAGTTGTCCTCCATGACTGGAATTTCCTCTTTCCTCCCTTCAAGTCCCAGCTAAAATTCTTCCTCCTCTAAGGAGCTTAGTACTAGTGCTTTTCCCCATTAATTATCTTTGTCCTTTATATATCCTTTGTGCATAATTATTTCAAATCGTCTCCCCCATTAGACTTGAGAGTAAGGTCTTCCTTTCCTCCTTGTTCTTATCCTTAGTATTTAGCAGAGTCCCTGACACATAGTAGGCACTTAACGAATGCTTGTTGACTAATGATTTTCTGACTTCAAATACAGTGCTCTTTCAATGATATCAAATTGAACCGAACTTTACATGAGTATAATTTCTGGGTGTGCCAGAGAACAGTTTATTTTCGTTCTAGTAACTACTGGAATAAAAAGTCTTCTTTAGAAATGTTTTACCTTGCAATGACTATGGAACCTCAGCCATGGAAAGCCCCAGGCCAGTCGCTGACAGCTTTGGTGCTTGAAAACACTCTCCTGCTGCTCCTGGCATCCCTCTGAAGGAAAGGCCTGTCACTTCCTCGGAGTTAAAATGTCTCTGTTAGCTTGGCAGCAAAACTCCAGAGACCAACTTGTCTGCAGCTGGAAGAAGAGCATTGTCTCTGTTCTTCTCAACCCATCTGTCTGAACTCTCCAAAGAGGCCCCCTCCACAAGGTGGCTGGGTTTAATCCAGTTTGACCAGGCTTAGGACACTTCTAACAAGTCTCCTATCTTTAGCTGTTCTGTTTTCACTATCTTACTTATGGTTGTCTTCTACTCTCTTCTTCTTAAATCTTACCCAGAGCCATACCTAGGAATCTTTGTACGTGAGGCAAATTCAGCTGGGGTCAGGGTAGCAGTACAGGAAATAGTTTGCCCCTAATGTAGTCATGGTGGGAGAGGGGGCAACTTGCCCCAATACAGTCTAGTGCAGGGGTGGGGAACCTGTGGCCTTGAGGCCACATGTGGCCCTGTAAGTACTCAAATTTGGATCCAGTTGAAGGGTCACACTTTAGTGCCACATGTGCCTTGAGGCCAGAGGTTCCCAACCCCTGGTCTAGCATATTACCTGGAAGCATGGTCAATTGTCCCTGACCCATGGGGATGTAGGAGGAACAGAATTTGTCAGCATAGGAGGTACACAGCAATGGGACAAGACAGGTATCCTAGAGAAGTGGCTAGATCTGGGTAAAACTATTAGCACCTTACTCTTTCTTTCCCTTCCCTCCCCCTTTTCACGGAGACTTTCTATATCATATATGCTGTATGTATGGTGGTCAGTCACAGACCTGGTCTAAGTACTAATTGTCGCAGGAGTTTTGCCTGGCTTTTGTTTCCAATCCTAGCCTGCTTGCCCCTTCTTAGGCAGCCTGGTAGCCTCCTACTTCCTGGATGGGGTGAGGATATACCATATTGGTGCTAAAATTAATGCAGCCAGTTGATAAGCTTAGCTTATGGAAACTCAGAACTCTAACTCAAATGATCTGTTTGCCTCAGCTTCTCAGTATTAGGGATCACTAGTGTGTACCACCACACCCTACAACTCAGACTGCTTCTTTAGGAAGGTCTTGTCGGGGCTACCTTTTGCTTCTGAATAATGTAGTTTAAATATAACAATTAAAAATCATTCATCACTGTTTCCTCATAGCAAATATGGTACTTCTTATATTCTTATCAATGCACGATGAAAAAGTAAGGACATCTTTGTAAAGAGAGAAGTAACTAGTCTATTACATGACATGCAGGTATGATATGGATGTCATATGGTCTTCGAGCGGCAGCTAGATGGTACAGTGGATAGAGTGCCAGGCCTGGAGTCTGGAAGACTCATCTTCCTGAGTTCAGATCTAGCCTTAGACATTTACTAGCTGTGTGACCCTGGGCAAGTTACTTAACCCTGTTTGCTTCAGTTTCCTCATATGTAAAATGATCTGGAGAAGGAAATGACAAACCACTCCACTATCTCTGGAAAACCCCAAATGGGGTCATGAAAAACCAAACATGACTGAAACAACTGAATGACAATAACATGCAGGGAATCAAATATATGTATGTATGTATATATACATACATATGTATGTGTATATGTATACACACATATATGTAGGTATGTATACACACACACATATATACACACTATGTATATATGTATGTATGCATATATAGTTGAGCAAAAGCTGATTTTGTTACTCTAACAATTCTATGATTCTGTTGCCTCAACAGGTCATTTTTTTTAAAAACGTACTTTGAGACAACCAGTGCTGTTTGATCATAGTTTGTACCCATCCCTTTAATTTTGATATAGGATCTCAGGCTTTTTAATTGGTTGGTTAGTGGCTGGAATGATTAGACAGATGTCACATTGCAAATGCAAACCTCACAGGGCAGCTCTCTGGGATGGGAGTAGAGGGCTTTGTAAATATAGGTTTTATACTAAGTAAGTTGTGGAGCAGATGGTGAAGTACAAACTTCTGCACTCTATTTACCAAGGGACATCTGCTATCCTTACATTTAAACATAATGGATCTCAGAGGCAAAAGTCTTTCAATTCACAGAAGCTATCCCAAGTCATTAGCAATGGCGACCGGCCCATTTAGCTGCTCTGTGATTTTTGGAATAGTTGAGAATTTCCCCCAGAACCATTCTAACAGAAAAGCATCTAGAAATGATTTGCACTAATATATTAAAATTAGTTAAATGCAATACTAAGCCTGGGCTTAGGATGAGTGTTGTGTTTATGTTGCCATCTGTTAAATTTATAAAACTAGAGCCTAAGCTTAGTGCCCAAGGTGGAGCTATCATTGATCATGCCCTTTTCTTTTTGTAAATGACTCTGAACACACATGGTTTCTTATCACGGAATCGGTGAGCTGGAAGAAAACTTTGTGGTCTTGTAGCCCAATCCCTTCATCAGTGCATGATTCCCCGCTAAAGCTGGGCATCCTTTTTCATGTTTTCAATTCCATGCTAGAAAATCTCCAGTGCTGATGAACTCATACACACTATTTAGACAAGGTCTCTTTTTCCCTCAGGGAGGAGGAGGAGTATGTTGACATGTACAGTTAGAATAATTGATGAATCCATGAACGTGACATTTGAAACCAGTGGAGTTGTACCAAGCCTTTTGTTTGTCTATTATCTGAACTAGTCCTGATTATTGGATTTGAAATTCTTGGGAACTGATTATACTAGATTGAGACATATAGAAGAGGTTCCAGTTTCTTAATATCTATTTAATATAAAACTACATAATCCCTACCCCAACTCCCAGGGGCCACTCCAAATCAGTCTGTAGATCTGGATGGATCTGATTTTGTTTGTGAATTTGCTTTCCAGAATGAGAGTGAGATTGGAGGGTGTCAATGAAAAGTGAAAACATGATATTTTATGTACTTTTGCGAGTGAAGTTTCCACCAGTGGCTTGTGAGCTATTAATAAACTACATCATTAAATTAGAGGTAACCGTGGCTAGTTTCTGTTCCTTGAAATCCGGAACCAGAACAATAGAAGAATTCATTGCCTCCTTATGCATCTCTTTCTGTTGTTATAGACCTCTGAATATTGTGAAGTTCTTCCTTAAATTTGACCACATTCTGAGTTTCTGTTACCAGACACCGACACTTTCTGGTCCTAGATCTGCTCTCTGAGGTCAAGCAGAATAAATCTAATTCTTATCCCCCATTTAAAAAAAAATGGGAAAGCCCTTCAAATATGCCATATGCCCAGTCACTTTGGAGATGTTTTGCTTTTATTGTATGAATAGACTTGGGATTAACAGCCTAGATTTCTTTCTTCAGGACCATGCCTTAAATCCAAATCACTCTGGCTCTCACTGATTGGCCAATAATAAGTCCCAGTCCAAACCCCACTTGGTCATTGTTTGGGCCCAAATTGACTCAGAGTGAATGTAAATAGGAATTGTTTCTGTTTTGGCCAGAAACCTATTGGGTCTTCCCCTCCCAGTTTGCTTTTTTTTTCTGGACTAAGTTAAAGAGGCCATTCTTTGCCTCATTTTGTTAAAACCTAGGCTTAATCAATGAATGGCCATTGCCTCAGTCAAACTGAGACCTGCTAAAGACCTTAGCTTTAAAAGACCAAGGTATTTCACCATATCTGGAGTCATCTCCAGTCATCCTGATGTGTGTCTGGCCACTGGACCCAGATGGCTCAGAGGAGAAAGTGAGACTGGTGACTTTGCACCCTTAAATCCTCCCTCACTTAAATCCAAATCACTTGCACGTCACGGCATCACCTCCATGATGTCATGGTCCTCTTTGAGAAGGAAGGACAAACAACAACAACAGACATTGAATTGAAATGTCTTTGGTAGGGTGGGAGGGAGGGTAGGAAATGACATCTCTTTACATATTCAAAGAACTTAGTCTAGAATCAACATATCTTAGAACAACGTCACCTTACGAGAGACTATTTAACATTGAGTAGAGAAATGGGTTTTCATATAACTCCTTTCAGCCAGTGAGAATTCAATAAAATGATTTCACTTTTGGAACAGTGAAAAATTGGAAACAAAGTGGTTGGTCATAAATGAGAGAATGACTGAACCAACTGTGTTGTATGAATTTGGAATGATTTTGTGCTGTAAAAAATTATGAATATGAGGAATTTAGAGAAATATAGGAATATTTATGTGAACTGATGGAGTATAAAATAGGAAGGATCCAAACAATGAAATAGACAGTGACTCCAACAATGTAAATGAAATCAAACAAGAGAAGTTAAATCCTGAGTTAAAATCCTTTTCAGATGAAAAGCCAATAATGGTCTAGGAGAACAAATATTGAAATGTATCCCTCTTCTCATAGAAGAGAGTCAGGGGTCTCCAAGGGCATCAAACGTGGTAGAAAGAACTCATTGCTTACACTTTAGAGTACAGGTCAGTAAAAAGCTTTATTCCTTCCAGTTGTAAGTATGGAGAAGCATTGGTTAGCTCATGGAGAAGAAAGAGTCTGTGGAGCAAGTGGTGTTCTGTATGCATGCCATTTTCCATAGGTATTTATTGCCTAGAATATGTAGAAAAGCATATGTTCATGCTGAGTTCACAAATGGCCAGCTATTGACCCTGGGGGCAAACTGTTGTGTTGTAGGGGAAGGACCCCTCCTAATTTAATAATTTGTTGTTGTCCTTGAGCTTCAGTCAGTCATAAGATACCTGCTATATGCCAGGTACTGTGATAGGTTCAGGGGATATAGACAAATGACCAAAGACAGTCCTTGTCCTTGAGACACTTAAAATCTAATGGCTGTCTTTGGCTTGGCCTCATGGAAAGACTTGGGTAGAGAAGAATACAAACATGTTGGTTGTATGTGACTGCTTTTTTTTTAATGCTGAAATGGTGGGTAATGTCAAGAAAGTGAAAATACAGGGACCCTCTTCTCTCTGCTAACACACATGTATCCATGTTCAGATGCAGTCACTTTGGGGTATTCTTGCTTAATTTGCATCCTTTGCTATAAAAAAAGATCCAACATAGTGATGGGGGAGGTTGGGTTAAGAGAGTTCCATGAATAACTGTGATCTAACAACAAAAGACATCAATAAAATTTAAATTAAAAAGAAAAGCTCACATTTGTTAAGCAAAAATTCCATTTCTTTCTATTTATTCAATCTGTTTGTAGTGTCAGAAAATCATTATAAAATAGACCTCTGTAAATGTTGCCATCTCTGTTTTTGCTATTTTGGAAATTTTAAGTGTATAGGGAAGGAGGCAGGATGTTGGTTTGATCCACTGCCCTTTCTTTTTGGTGAATTTACCACCTCCAAATCTTTTCAGAATGACTCATATTCAGTAGTTTTCAAAATGAGCTTTCCATCCTTTTTTGTTTTCTCTAAAACTTGTGAATGCGGAGAATGCAATACTATTTAATAAAATGGAAATATAAGATCATAAATTTATAGCTAGAAGGGACCTTAGAGGTCATCAATCCAGCTTCCTTCTCCTTTTATAGATGAAGAAACTGAGGCCCTGAGAAAATGTGACTCGCCCATGGTCACATTGGTGGTGTCAGTATCTGAACCCAGTTCCTCTGACCCTGAATCCAATTGTTTTTCCACCATATTGCAGCTGTCTTCACATGTCCCACTACAAAATTCAAGGATCATCTTAATATCACAGAAGCTGATGCCAAATTTTTAAACCTTGAGGGTAATAACATTTTAAAATTCCATTTCCAGGTACCTATTAATCTGAAGTCAAAGTAATTTTAGAAGTTCACCTCATTGACACCAATATTTCTGACCTTCAGTTTCCATGAAACATTTTATTTCTCCCATCCAACCAGTCTAAAATTGGGCTCTTCTATTAGTTTCATTAACTACAACTGCTTGTAGGCACATACAAACAACTTTACCTATTCTTTCATTCTTTAACATCACAGGGATTACTTCTTTTGAAGTTTTGGGAGCCTGGTAGATGTCTTTTAGTCTTAGCCTGTCTTTTTATTTTAGAAAATTAATAAAGGGGGGAAAGAAAACAAATCATGAATATAGTCACCCATATTAAGTAAATTAACTAAAAAAGTGAGTGTTTGTATGTATAGAGTGTTTAAATAGTCTATTAAAGTTTAAAAAGACACACAGAAAAATGTGCATGCTGCTTAAATACTTGGATGGATTTGTGATCTCATCAATTATGTGGCACATTGGATAGAGTGGTTGGCTTGGAGTCAGGAAGACTTGATTTCAAATATGGCCTCAGATACTGGCTAGCTGTATGACCCTAGTCAAGTCCCTTAACATGTGTCTACCACAGTTTCCTCAAATGTAAAATGGGAATAATAATAGCAGCTGTCTCACAGGTTGGTTGTAAGAATCAAATGAGGTAATGTTGAGGTTTAGGGATGCTGGGACCACAAAATCACAACATGCAGGTCCTGCCTGAAAGAATTCAACCTAAGCCTTCTTTTAGCCAGAGACAAGGTTTATTAGAACATCCATCATATTGGGCAGACTCTTAAGGAATCTGAACATTAGTGAGCTATTGGCTAGATTATAAAGATCTGAGCATTTGGCTAGATTGTAGGAATCTGAGCACCTTAATGGAGGTAAGATGGACCTTATATACAGAAAGACTGTGGGAGAGATCTAGGAATGGCCAAGTAGTGTGTGGGGGCTGTGAGGTAATAGAATGCCAGGGACCTGGACATGTGGCCAAAGGAGAATGGAGCCTAGCTAGGATTAAAGGAGACATAGGGAGGTATGGAGGGTTAGGCTAGGTTAAGGGTAGCAGAAAATTGGGAGATTGGGCACAGCCAAATTAAAGGCCAGTTGATGGGATTATAGCCTCAGGAAAATACCAGAGATTTGGCCATGTGGGAAAGTCCAGGGTTTTTCCTTTCTGGGATCCAGATCCCAACCCCATCAGTAATATTTGCAAAGTGCTTAGTGTACAGCAAGGTAGATAGTAGATTTTTAATAAATGTTTGCTTCCTTCCATCTTCCTTTTCCTATATTGGGTCATGTCTTAACCCATCCATGTTCTCTCATTCTGAGCAATTCTATGAGAGACCACTCAGTGATCTGAGAATCTGAGGGTCTTCTTCTAGTTTTCCTGCCATTGTGTGGATTTCAGTGGAGCATGTTCACTGTCTAATGGGTGTGTTACACTTCAATAATAATTTCTAATTTTAGAATAGATAGCCTTTATGAGATGTTGTGGTAAAGAAAGAAATCATCAGGACAGCTAGATGGCACAGTGGATAGAGCTCCAGCATTGGGGTCAGGAGGACCGGAGTTCAAATCTGACCTCAGACACTTGACACTTACTAGCTGTGTGAGCCTAGGCAAGTCACTTTAACCCCAATTGCCTCATCAAAAAAAAAATCATCATTTGATGGTCGATTTTCAGGTGATAATCCTTTCTTGCCCCAATGGAAGAATGGCTCAGACCAACGAGACTAATGGGGTATGGGCCCAAGCTGAGACCTTTGTCCCTTGCCCCAAAAAGACTTTGGGTCCCATTTGTCTACAGGCTCCAGAAAACCCTTAAACCACTCTGGTCTCAGAGGGTTACCTGGTTACCTGGCTTTTCCCTATGGACTCTCCCTATCTCCCTTTGAAAACCTTTAATGAAGCCCTAGTATATTTCCCACCTTTGATCTTATCTAGACCCCATTCAGACCACTTGTTTCAGTTCCCTTCATTATCTATTCCCATTGTCTATTCAACCTCTCAGACATCCCAGTTGGAATTCTCCCTAAACTCCTCCCCCAGTCACCCAGATCCTCTTCCCAAACCCTCCTCTGGTCACCCAAAATTACTTGAGTGTGTATAAGATCCACCCTGGCCCCCATTTAAACATTGAGATTTTCTCATGCCTGCTCATCTTTACAGGTGTCACTAATGTTCAGATTCCTTAAGATTCTGGCCTATATGATTTATCTGTAATAAAAAAAAATAAAAAAACAAAAACAAAAAAACCTTTGTCTCTGGCTGAAAGAAGAGTTGGGTCAAATTCTTTTGGGCAGGACCCACTGTGCCATTTTGGGATCCCAGAACTCTAAGAATCTAGACCTCATCAAGAGGTCCTTTGAGGTACCCTATACCCTACTGGCAAGAGTATAGAAAGAAGAAAATGCAGTTTATTTGGCAGATAGGAAGTAGTCCTGTTAAGCTGGAGTATTGGTGAGAAGCAGACAATAAAACTGAAAGGGTAGATTAGAGTCAGATTGGAAAAGTATTTAAATGACAATTTTACATTTTATTTAGAAGGCAATGAGGAAATATTGAGGAATTTTGAATATCGGAGGTATCCTGTAACTAGAGCAGTGCATCAGGAAAATTTAACTTGTTAGTGAATGCTGTATTGAAGTGTGAAGATACTAAGGCAAAAATATCAGTTGAGAGAGATTTTACTCCTCTCCTTCAAGTACACTAGGATCTACTCATGGAATTAGACCGCCCATTGCCCTATGAAGTCTCCTAGGGTTTAGCCTGCATTTCTAATGCACTTGTTCCATTTTGCATTATAGTTTTGCATGTGCATGTTTTATCTCTCCATTAGAATACAAGCTTCTTGGTGGCAGGAGCTTTGTCTTCTTCATTCAACAATCATTTATCAGTTGGTTTCTATGTTCAAGTGGGAGACATTGACAATACCAAGACAAGTGAAAAAAAATCCTTTCCTCCAAGTAGTTTACATAGATGATCAAATAAAACTTTCCTAAGGATAAGTAAGTAAAAGATAATTTGAGAAAGGGATGAGGTAGGGGGACAACTAACAGTTGCTCGGTGCTTGACTCAGCAGGGTCTTGATTATAGTAACTTTATGATAAATCTATCATTTGTAGTAACCCAGGTTAAAGCCGATGAAGCCTCACGGGGAAAGGAGGGGACAAGAGGGGAGGGAAATCTTTAGAAATCTAAGACCTAGTAAATGATTGAATTTGATTGAGAAAGGGGTGTAAGGAATCATTTCTCACATTGTATTGTTTCCTTCCTCTACTCCCATCAGTAAGAACTACTTTCACACCCTTAGGGTAATCTTGTTTTTGCAAAAAGGAATAGAGGCTAGACCTGTGATTTCATTAACGTAGGTAACTCCCAGGTGAGGAAACTTCTCTACCAGTGTTAAATAGCTATTGAACCCAGGTCTTCTTGACTCTGAGGCTGGCTCTCATTCCTCAAACTCAGAATGCCTCTAATCTTCTCAAATGTGAGAGAACTGGTTTACCATGTCCCTCAAGTTTTACTGAGTTAAAAGGAACGGGTAATTTAGTTTATCTTTGTTCTATCTCAGATTTAATGACCTATCTGGGAAGACCCTGCAAAAAGGTTGGATGCACTCTGTTCTTTTATAGATTTTCCTGTCGCCCTTCCTTGGGGCAGGATTCCCATTCTGTAGGTAATAGGTAAAATTAAAAGGTGAATTCCAGTAATTAAAGTACTATTTGAAGGGCTATTATTCTGCCAAATAGAATTATCTATCATTAGTAGTGTAGAATTCACTCTTTTTATCATGGGGGGAAATGCAGACAATTTCAAATACTGATGTTTAACAGTTAAACCATTCTGACCTTCACAATCCCCTCCACAATAAAACAAAGAATGTCCTTGCCACATCATGGAATTATTTTGTTCTATTTCTTCTAGGTAGTTGGATTTATCTGCCGTTAAATATGAAATGAGAGGGAAAACTACTTGAACATAGGCCAAATAACCCTCAACCTTTCTATCATGCACATTGAATTTATGGAAATACAGTTACCTGTGTATAACAGAAAGGTGAATTTCAGATTTGTAGCCAAGGGAGGTTAAAGTGATCCAATAAGTAAAATGTTTCCTTTAAAAAGGATTATGTTATTATTGATTTATTTTAAAGTAGAAATAATATACATAATTGGAAAAATGAAGTGTTCTCCTCTCTCACAAAAGAATAAACATATGTCGCAGCTATATCCAGAATCAATCCTTTCAAGTGTGGAGTATGTACCTGCCCACAGCCTGGCAGGGTTGGCTGAGGCAGAAGAAGTCAGGTGGCCTCCCCCTGAAATGGTGTAGAAATAGCACTTTTAGCTAAAGGTAGACATCCAAGCAGCTGCATTGTAAAGAAAAAAGACTTAAGATTTGAGAATCCAAATGGAGTCTGAAAATATCAAATTCCTGTATGGTCCCTGTATTTTAGTTTCTAAGTTGTCCTAACCCTTTCCTCAACTCTAAATTCTCTCATTGAGAACTTATTTATCTCTTCATATCATCCTTTTAGAATACAGTCTCTGCAGACATCCCTATAAACAACCCAGCTTGACTTTCCAGTCTCCATCAATTTTTCCTGCCATTAGAGACCCCATTTCCATTGTCAACCATGATGTCTAAAATGTAATGGCAAAAGGTCTTTTATTTGGTTGCTGAGCCAGAACTCCATGGCTTATATTGGAGAGGTGACCTACTCCTCAAAACTCTTCTTCCTGCTCTCTCTAATCCCCAACTTTGTGTGAATACATATCCTCCAGGGGTGGAGACAGTACCTTGTCTTCTCTCTTCTTTGCATTGAAGAAGGTCTTGTGAGATCTCCCCTTTCCCATCCTACCCCCCACTTCTTCAGGACCTGAGTTACTGGGATGAGGGAAAAGTATTTAAGCATCACCTGGAGTCAGGCTATCAGCTGCAAGAGTTATAGAGTCCATAACAACAAAAGCAGATGGGAAGAATCTAAGGAAGAAAGTCACCCCAGCAGAAAGGGACCACAAGCTGGTGGTCTGTTGATAAGTCACCACTGATGTGAAATGGCAAACATCTACTAACAGCCCGTTATACAATGTATGTGTTCTCACTCAGCTTAAATAAAAAAAGACCAGGTGCATCAATTGGTACAAATTGTTGGGGTTTTTTTAAAAATAATTTTACTATTATTTTTCCTTTCTGTACCAATGTACTTTAAATATAATTACAGATATTTTAATTTGCTTTCAAATAAACATTTCCATTCCATTATCTCTATTTTCTTTGTCTTATAGAAAAAGAAAAATCAACTACTGTGACTGACGTAGCTTTGAGCAAATTCAGGTCTTCCTAGTGGTCATTGGCCACTCAGATGGTTATGCTAGGAGAGATGTATTACCAAATTAGGTTCTAGTTGTCGATAATATATCCTATGATCTCTATCGTTCTCACAGTTTCTGTATGGGAATAAAAGGACCTATTTTATACCTTAGTTATGTTTTATATTTGGTCTATATTTTACTTTCCCCTTTGAGGTGGGGAAGAGGGAACTCTAGACTGTAGCCAAAGGTAAATTTGTTCTTCAGTAATCTGAGTTGGGAGTCATGAGGCAATGAATATGATAATTGGGAGGCTTCCTCCCCTGGAAATGAACCCTCAGGAAATCACTATGGTAGAAAAAGGACAAAGACCGGCACAATCTGCCAGTTCTGGATGCTTCAGGTAAGCAGTCCTAGATGATCACTGTGCTAGAAAATGCCGCTCCCCCCACCCCTGCACCCCACCACTATAAATCTACCTAAGGCAGGAGGTACTTTGTGGATGAACATTATCTATAATACCTATAACAACAACTATAACATCCAAGCCCCCACTGTTGTGTTTATATTTATTATGCAAGAATATCTTATTAGTATCAGCCAGACTACTATATTAGTTTAAAGGAAAAATATTTTAATTAAGTAGCATAATAAAAATAATGACAAGAAATATTTCCTCCATTTAATAAATCCATCAATCAATAAAGATTTGTTTTAGACCTTTTATGTACCAGGCGCTGTGGCAGGCACTAGAGATACAAAGACATCCTGCCAGTCCATGACATTGACACTGCAAAGCTGCCCAAGTGAGGTCCATAACAATTTAAACACATGGAAAATAACTACTCACATGGTAAATAATATGGATAAATAATTCCTATGGTCTAGACTGTGATATGTCATTGGAGGAGACACAGACCGTAAAGCTGGTACATTAGTGCAGATATCTTGGGTATACACTATGGATGGGTAGTGAATAATGCACAGAATATAACATGAGGAGGAAATAGCTAGATTACCCTTATGCAATTGTGAAGTACTTTGAATAACCTCCAGTCTTCTCCCAGAAACAAAGAAAGGCCTATCTTTATAATATCTCTCTTCTTCCAGTGAGGTTGCATACCAGCTAGTCACGGACTAGCATGGTCTGTGGAGAATTAAAGTTATCTCACCATGCAAATGTTCATACAAAGGCATATGATGGATGTGAATGGACTACCACATATAACTAATTAAAAAAATGCACAAGAGAAGCAGCAAGAAAGCATGTTGTCAAATATAATTAATAATAATGACAAATCAAATTTACATAACACTTTATGGTTTACCAAGCACTTTACGGTATTATTATATCATTCGATACAGCATGCTTTGAGGCAGGTGATATTATTATTCCCATTTTGAAGATGAGGAAACTGAAGCTAAGGTAGGTTAAGTAAATTGCCTAGGGTCACATAACTAGTAAGTATCTGAGACAGAATTCATACTCAGGTTTTTCGGAGTCCAAATCTAACACAATCCAGTATGCCCCTAAACATAAATGGAAAATTGAGAGTGAGTGTTAATTGCTGGGTAGTCCAACTTGCTCTATTGGTTTCAATGCAGTAGCGAGAGATTTAGAGGGAGGTCCCATTGGGTGGGGTCCCATTGGGTGGAGTCCCATGTGGAAGATTACAAGAGGACATGGGTAAGAGTTCATAGGATGTAAAGCACGAATGGATTATGATCTTTACTGCTAGAAAAAGGACCTGAAAGGAGGAAGTGTTTTGCAGATAGTAGGTATTTAACACTTGTTGGTTGAACCTAATCAAGTTGGACTATTTATTTGGTGGGCTGTGTACAAAGTCTTAGCTTGAGAAGACATGAAGAGATTTAAACCTAACTTAAAATATATAATCAGAAATAAAATTCCATCCAACTAAGACACATTCCACATTCTCCTTCTCACAAATTATCTTAAATTACCCAAGTTTTGGAAATAATTCATATTTCTATTTTCTTTTCAACTTAGACTATTTTTTAAAAGAGAAGTCTTATGCATATTATATTTGACAAGATGGTTTTGAAAAATCAAACCATACATAATAGTTTAATGACTTTAATTGATGTTCTGAAAATTGTGTTCTCAACTTCTGTTTGACATCAGAGCCAAGCAATTCTACCTCTAAGCCCTGACTTGGAACCAGATACAAACTTGGTAATTTCCATGATAAATTATTGCATGGCTAGATCTGGGGCATGCCATGCATCTATTCATGGAGAGATGAGTCATCTGTTTAATTTTAAAATTGAATTAATACATTAAGAAGATGAACTAAAATAATGCAGAAATACAGACACTTTATAGATTGAAGGAATTATCTAGTTTTATCGATGAATTTGGACAACTTTGGCTTATTTCCCCTTTTCTTCTTTGTATCAGTGTAGCTCTTAGCGCAGACCATTCACTAGGGCTTAAAAGTGTTTTTCTTATTTATATAACATCCTTGGGAAATTTTATGATCCACACCAGCCACTTGTATGCTATCCATCCATCCTTCAAAGCCCCATTCAAAAGCCTTGATCTCCGTGCAGCTTTGAGGCTCTTGGCATATGGCTCTACCAATCACTGAGGACATCATCAATTTAGAACTAAGAAGGATTTTAGAGATCCCCTAGACAAAACCCTTCATTTCCCACATGCCAGAGAGGTAAGTGACTTATGCATAATCCTAGTCTTTTGACCCCAAATTCATCCCTTCTCCCCTGTATTCTGAGTTCCATTGAGGCAGAGAAACTTAATTATTTAATTTTTAGTTTTCCCCCTCTCCCTATCCCAATGCTTAGCAAATGTTAGGTACTTAACAAATACTCGAAGCTACTGTTGAATTAGGAATCTCTAACTATTATGTGAAATAATTTGGATTAGTGCTTTATAATGGTCAGTGGATCAGACCCATGGCTGCTTCTGTGAAGATTGGGGTTTCTGAGAAGCCTGTCCCTTTAAAGGCAGTCTCTATGCTACCATCAAAAACCAGTGGTAGGGCAAACAAACTAGCATTTAGTTGATACCCTAAGTTCTTGCTGCAAGAATTACCTTCTGTGAATTTTCTAATCCTGGGTGGTCCTTTATTTTTCATATTCTTCTCAGTTCTATTCCTATTGGCTTATCTTAGTGTTCCTATCAACCCTAAATCTGAGACTCTCTATTCTTTGAGATAATAACCTCAAGAGTGTATTTGGTGCCTACTATGTATAAGGAGACAGCTAGACGGCTCAGTGGATAGAGTACTAAGCATGGAGTCAGGAAGACCTGAGTTCAAATCCAGCCTTAGATATTTACTAGTTGTGTGACCCTGGGCAAGTCACTTAACCTCTGTTTGCCTTAATCCCCTGGAGAAGTCAATGGCAAATCACTCCAGTATCTTTGCCAAGAAAAGCCCAATGAACAATACGGTCCATGGAGTCACAAAGAATCAGACATGACTGAACAAGTCAACAACAACAGCGTGTAAGGTATTATAGTACATGTAAGGGATATAAAAACAAAAGTGAATTAGTCTCTTCCCTCCAGGTTCTCACATTCTACTAAGGATGGGGGAGGGGTGAGCAAAATGTATGGAAATGAGTATAATACATGGGATATTGAGGGAGAGAACACTAATAGCCATTGGGATCAAGGAAGGTTTCCCGGAGGAGACAGCATCTGACTTGAACCTTGATGAAAGACAAAGATGCTCAGAGGTGGAGATGAGGAGGCAGTTCATTCCAAGTATAGTTCACAGGAACATAAATTCAGAGCTGGGAGAGACCTTAGAGGCCATTGAGTTCAAACCCCTCGTTTTACAGATTAGGAAACTGAGGTTGAGACAGGTTAGATAAATTCCTCAGAGTCTCACAGATAAGGAATATCTGAGATAGGATTTAACTCATGTCTTCCTAGCTCCAAGTCCTGAGATCTATCCATTGTGTATGAGGAATGACTTGTGTGAAAGAAAGAGATAACAGCATCAATCTGGGGAATGGCTAGTAAATTAATGTAGCCAAATTGTAGACATTTATAAAGGCAATATATGAATTAAAGCAGGAAAGATAAGAGCAAGCTTGACTTTAGGGTCTCTTAAATGCCAGGCTGATGAGTTTGCATCTTATTTTAGAGGAAAAGGGGGAGCCACTGAAGATTTTTTGAGCAGAAAAGTGACATGGTCTGACCTGGGGCTTGGGAGACTAAGAGTCTTGGGAGAGACATGGGGGTCTCTTCTGCACCTCTTGTGATCTGGCTAGACCAATACTTGCTGTCATTGTTCCTGAAGTCTAATGTCTAGCCTCGAGATGGACAGTGGGTCATGTATCTGGCCATTAATCCTTGCGTGGTACCATTTATTGCTAGGCTGCAACATCTCCTGGTGTTGAAAAGTGTTTTCCAGAATAAGCAATTTGCAAAGTTTCACTGCTATTTCTATTACTTGATTTCCCTCTCAACTGTCCCATTTCATCCCAAACAAATACATTTATCGTCTGGCACTGGCACATTGGAATTTGGAGTATTCAAGAATGATATTAATGGAAAGACCAATAATCCAAATGCGAATAATTCAGCTCTCCTTCCTCGATCCCATTCTGCTAACCTAATCACTGCTCTCCTGCTGGTCATTACTTACATGAGAAGATTGGGGTGGGTGGATATTAAAGCTCCGTTCACCCACTACTGGTACTTTGCTTTAAGCCTTTAATCGCAAGTGTTACATTTCTCATCATTATTTGTTGTTGCTCTTTAGGGGTTTTCTATGGAAACCAATAATTTCATACATTTTTTTCAGGTGAGGCACAGTCATGAGTGTTCATTAGGGCATACTAAATACTTCCTTAGAATTAATGATCCTTTTTAGCCCAGCCAATGTGTATCTGACCATTATTATTATTTTGTTTCTCTTTTAGGGCATTTTGCTACTATCAGGTTTTGAACCTCTGGGATCAAGTGAGATAATATTTTTTTAAAAATTGTAATAAAATAAAATCGATAAAAATGGGATATTTGTTACATGCTTTGCACAAAAGTTAAAGCATCACACAAAGGCTAGCTAGCTATAATCAGTATTATCATTATGGTCACCATCATTATCATATTTCAGAGTCCTATAATAAAGTTTGGAGACCTCATCGAAATAACAAGTATAAGTTTATTTTTATTGTTTTTTGTTTTTTGTTTTTGTTTTGCTTTTTGGTGAGGCGATTGGGATTAAGTGACTTGCCCAGAGTCACACGGCTAGTGAGTGTTATGTGTCTGAGACCAGATTTGAATTCAGGTCCTCCTGACTTTAAGGCCAGAGCTCTATCTACTTCACCACCTAGCTGCCACCAATTTTTTGTGTGTGTATGATTTTTGCTAGGTAGTGGGGTTAAGTGACTTGCCCAGGGTCACACAGCTAGTAAGTACCAAGTGTCTGAGGTTGGATTTGAACTCAGGTCCTCCTGACTCCAAGGCCAGCATGCTATCTACTGTGCCACCTAGCCTCCCCTCAAGTATAAGTTTAAAACCCGAAACTTGCTACCAAAGGATTCAGTACACCATCATGAGAAATTTATTTCCATTTTAAAATTGATGCAGGCACTGTGCTAAATTCTAGAGATAAAACAAACAAAACATTGCTCTCGAGGAGCTTACATTTTAATAGGGGCCAACACATATATAGGTATGCAAATAACTAATAATAATAATAATAACAATGATAACCATCATTTATATAACACTTTAAGGTTTACAAAATTCTTTACAAGTATTAGCTCATTTTCCCTCACAATAACCTTAGAAGTAGAGGCTATTATGATCCCCATTGATGGGAAAAATTGAGGAAGAAATAAATGAAGTGATTTGTCCAGGGTTATTTAGCTGGTAGGATTTGAATTCAGGTCTTTCTGATTCCAGGTCCTGCTGTCTGTCTATGGTGACACTTGGCTGCCTCTTAACAATAAGAAAGTAAGTTTGGAGGGGAAGGATCTAACATCTGGGAGGACCTGGAAAGACCTCTTGTAAGGACTTGAGAGAAGCCAGGAGTTCTAAGAATTCAAGGTGAAGACAGAGAACACTCTAGGCATGGCAGCCACCAGCAAAAAAAACATGGGGCTGGAGCTGGAATGTTTTGTGTGAGGGGGTAACAGTTAGGTCTGTGTGGCTAGATTGTAGAGCACAGGGAGGGGAACGTTGCATGAGACTGCTGGGATGATTAGAAGAAGCCTGGGGTGTGAAAAATGGTAAATGACAAACTGGAGAGTTTGTGTTTGATCCTTGAGGTCATAGCTAGTTGCTAGAATTTACTGACTAGACAAGCAACATGGTCAGTCCTGCACTTTAGGAAAATCACTTTGGCAGCTGAATGGAGGATAGACTAGGTGAAGGTGAGACTTGAAGCACGGAGGTCATTTAGAAGACTACTGAAATAGTCTAAGAAGTGATGAGGGCCTCAACTGGCAGGATGCAGGGCTGGCTCTGTGTTTGGAGAGAATGAGACCTATGTGGGAGATGAGAGAGAGAGAGAAATCACATACTTTGTTGCCTGATTGAATATGTAAGGTGAACGGGAATGAAGACTTGAGAATAATGTTGAGATCATGACCTCGGATGACCAGAAAGATTGTGGGACTCCTCAAAAAAAAAGGGGACGTTCAGCAGATGTGGAAAATGTTGGGGAAAGGTGTTGAATTATGTTTGGGACATGTTAAGTTCAAATGCCAACAGGGCATTCAGATTATAGTGTCCACTAGGTTTGATTACACAGTAGCACTCCAGAGAGAGACTGGGCTATCATAGGTAGGTCAGGGAGTCATCTGTAGACATATAAAATCAAGTCATTGAAAGCTGATAAGATCATCTGAAACAAAAGCCAGAAGCCAAGATTGGAGATTAGGGAGTACCCATAGTTAGTGAGCTGGACAAAGATGACGACCCAGCAGAGGAGACCAAGAAGGAAAGGTCAGACATATTGGAGGAGAAACAGGGGTGTTCCTTTAATATAAGCATGTCAAAAATTAATTTATTAAAGAAGTAGGGTAGCTGGGTGGAGTAGCACATGCCTATAGAGCCTGGTCCTGGGGGAGGATGAGGCTTTTGACTCACTTCATTCTGAGGGGTCTGAACTGAATTGGAGCTAAGGCTGATCATGTGTCTGCACTGGGTCTAGCGCTGGGATGGTGGGAGGCCGCCACCTAGCGGCCTGAGGTGGGACAAACAGGCCCAGGTCAGAAAAATGGAGGAGGGTAAAGCTTCTCTTTGGATCAAGGATAGCCCCATGAGTGACTGCTCTACTTCCAGCCCTGGTGAGATAGGGAGAAGAAGAATTTTTAAAAAAGTAGGGTATAAAATACTCCAATGGAGCGGTAGTCTCATCGATCTAAGCAATTCCTCCAATGGTGCAGACCGGGCCCCATCCATGACTACCTATTTTGGGTGACTCTTAATCATATCCTTCCATAAGTTCATTCCAGTGGGTTGGAAGGCCTTTTCAAGTTTGTAAATCGTAAAGATACAGTGGGGCCCATGGAATATTAAAGTTACCTGTCACTCTTACCATGTGACCAGCTTGTGTGATTTTCTTGGTCATGCATATCAGTAACATTCTTCACACCACTTCTACATAATACCTTGTTTGTAAGGTGTTTCCTGATCATGCCCACAGTGCATTGACTACAGACAAATGGATCAACTCAGTTCTGGACCTGGAGTCAGGAAGACTCATCTTCCTGAGTTCAAATCTGGCCTCAGACTTTTACTAGCTTTGTGACCCTGGCCGAGTCACTTAACTCTGTTTACCTCACTTTCCTCATCTGTAAAATGAGCTGGAGAAGGAAATGGTAAGCCACTCCAGTATCTTTATCAAGAAAACCCCAAATGGGGTCATGAAGAGTTGGACATGAGTGAAATGACTGAACAACAACAACAGACATTCAGAAAGAAGCTGACAGAAGAACTAAGCTTTACAACAATGATAATACAGTAAATATTTGGACCTTAACTTATCAAGACCTGCAACTGGACTACACAAAGATAACTTCAAAATAATCAAGAAAGATCTGAACAAATGGAGAGAGAGAGAAAGCTCTTGCTTATGGCAAGGTTCAGTAAATATAATAATAAATTTCAACACTTTCCAATCCAACTTAGAGATTATCAAAATTCCAATAGATTATTTAATGAATTAAATAATATCATGACAAAAGTCTCAGAGAAAAATAGACAAAAAAAAAAAACGAGGAAATCTGTGAAAAAGAAAATTAGTAGAAAGGAAATAACACTACTAGGTTTCAAAATGCACTCCAAGCAATAAGTTATTCAAACAAGACAAAAGACTGGTACTAGAAAGAGAATAGAGAAATAAACCGAAGGACGAGACTGGAGTGTGCAGAAATAGAACTCGGTGTATATGAAAGTACTTTACTCATGTCTCCTCCAGTCCCTTTTCATCGTGTGTAGGTGACCCTGGGTTTTTGAAGGCTATATCAGTGGGAAGCAAGGTCTAGCAAGCTCTCCCATGCTATAAATACTTTAATGTAGCCCAGGAAACAGACAATGTATATATTCTGAGAAGCAGCCTTGTTAAAAAAGAAGAGACTCACACTTGATGATGAATTCTTGGGTGAGGCAACCCATGAAACAAAGAAAAAGTAAACAAACAAAATGGATCTCAATCCTTTGTGGTTCCCTTCTTTTTCTGTGGAGGCAGTAGAAGAAAAGGGAGTGGGAGGGGGGTGATTAAGCACCCAGTTCTTTGTTTGTAGATGTTAATTTAGCTGTTGGTGCTTAAATGTGAGATACCTGCCCTATGTCCAACAACTAGCTGTACCAATAGTATTAAAGAGGTAAATCATCAAATAATCAGGCATAAATTCAAAGCCATTTTTAATAATGTTTTGTTCCCCTTTTCTCTTCATCTGATCAATGTTCCTCCAAAAAGGTGGTCCCTGGAACTAAATGCAATATTCTAGACATCATCTCACCAGGGCAGAGTACAATGGCACTATCCCCTTCCTAGGTCTCGCTATTATGTCCCTCTTACTGCAGCCCAAGATTGTTGTTTTGTTCAATGGTTTTCAGTTGTGACTGACTCTTCCTGACACCTTTTGGGGTTTTGTTGACAGAGATACTGGAGTGAGTGGCTTGCCATTTCCTTCTCCAGCTCATTTTGGAGATGAGGAAACTAAGGCAAATAGTGTTAAGTGACTTGCCCAGATTCACACAGCTAGTAAGTGTTTGAGGTCAGATTTAAATTTAGGAAGATGAGTCTTCCTGACTCCAGGCTGGGCACTCTATCCACCATGCTACCTAGTTTCCCCAAGCCTAAAATTACATTAGCTTTTTTGGGAGCTATTTGACCCAGCTGACTCATGTTGAATTTGTTGTCAGTCAAAACCTGAGCAATTTAGCATTTTGCCAGAAGGGTTATAAAAGTAGTTACACTTATGACTCAATAACCTCATTGATGACATTTTATGCACTAAAAAGGGGGAGGGGAGGAATCTATCTATATAAAAATATGCTTGACCGATCTAATTATGATAGCAAAAAATTGGAAAGAACATACAGGTATAAAAATTGGAGATTCGTTAAGCAAATTATTGTCTACTAATTTGAGATTTTTTTCTTCTCCATGTTCTTTTTTTGTTTGTTTTGTTTGTTGTTAAACTTTTACATATGATTTATCATTGTATGGGGTGATTTTTCTGTACCTTAAGAAAGTTACCTGGACACTGAGAAGGGAAGTGATTTGGCCGAGGTCACTCAACTAATATCTGTCAGCAGCAGGACTTGAACCCCAGTCTTTTTTTTGGGGGGCAATTGGGGTTAAATGACTTGCCCAGGGTCACCCAGCTAGTAAGTGTCAAGTGTTTGGTCTGAGGTCGGATTTGAACTCAAGTCCTCCTGACTTCAGTGGATAGAGCCGGTGCTCTATCCACTGTGCCACCTAGCTGCCTCTAACCCAGGTCTTCTGAATCCAAGATGATCGTTTATCATAATGACATGCTTTCTTTATAATGGAATATTTTGGTGGCATCTAAAGAAAAATTATGAGACGGTATGGGATAGTAGATTGATAGTTGACCTCAGAGTCAGGAAGACTTGGAATCAAATCTCATTCTTGATAAATAATTAGCTATGTGAATATGGGCAAGTCCCTTACTCTCTGTCATCCAGAGAAAGTCCCACTAATCATTGGGAGAATTCCCTTCTTTCAGAGTACCCTCTGACCATGAAATCCCAGGTTCAATCTGTGACTTCCAATCCCTTTGAGAAGCAATATGAAACAGCTAGGTGGCGCCATAGTGCACAGAATGCCAGACCTCCCTTCGGGGAGACCTGAGTCCAATGTGGCCTCAGACATTTACTAACTGCATGACCCTGGACAAGACACTTATCTTCTATCTCTCTCAGTTTCTTCAGCTGCAAAAGGGAGATAATGACAGCACCAACTTCCCAGGATTATTGTGAGAATCAAATGAGATAATATTTGTAAAGTACTCAGCACAGTTCTCGGCATCATGGTAAATACTTAACAAATGCTTATTGCCTACTTACTGTAAAGAAATATAGAATACATATAAGATGACACAGTTTGAAATTAATATAATTAATGCCACATATATGTATATATATACACATATATACACAATGACATATACAAATATACTATATGTAACTATAATGCTATATAATATATTATATATATTTAATAATTACATGTAAAACAAAAAGGAAAGAAAGAAAAGTCCGAAGGAAGGGGATTTCAGATAGACCAGGAAGGGAACACAGAACAAAAGCAAATTCATGGCTTTTTAAACATTGTTTATTAATTTATTTGATGCCTTATCATGTGCGAGTATTTTATGTAAGAATCTAGCCCTTCTTTTGTATGTTTATTTGATTGTTTTGATGCTGACTGTCAGTCAGGATAGATAGGTAGAGAGAGCCTGTTGTGCGCCTCTGTTCATCCTTCCTTGGTCTGTTTGTCCAGGAAACATGCAAAGACAAAGCAGCATCTTACTTTCAGATCCAGGCCTAGAAGGCTTGGCCATGGCTTGATGAAGTCTGGGAAGACCCATAGCTATAGGTAGAGGCTTTGTTTCCCTTTCAGAAGCCCAGAGCTAGCAATACAGGAGGAAGGGAACAAGTTAATTATTAATTGAATCAGAAGCTTTCCCAGCATACTCTAATAGTCTGCACTTCTCTGCACTCCCCAGTGAGAGTTGGATTACATTTGAGTGCTGCTCCCAATTATGCTTTTAGGGCTAGTGACACTTACTTTGGCCACTCTGGTCCCCTCCCCCAGGGACAGGAGCTCCCACCAATGAACAATCCCTCTTCCTACCATCTATTTTTTATTTGTAAGAAAACCCCAGATGGAGTCACAAAGAGTTGGACACGATTGAAACGACCGAACTACATCCTTTTATATACTTGTGGATGGGACACTGAGCGGAAGTAGCAGTCCAAATGGGAAAAGTAGTCAAAGTCCCTTCCTTCAGGCGACTTAAACTGGAATAGAAATTTGGTATTTGGGGTGGTATAGTGGAAACCAAGTTATATTTGTAGTCAAAACCTCGAATCAGATTCTGACTCTCGTCCTTCCTACCTGCTTGATTTTGTGTAAATGGCTTCTTGCCTTTGGCTCTCAGTTGCTAAATGTGTAAAATAGCAAGGTTAGACTAGATGGTTTCTAAGTTGCAGTTCTAAGTCATTGTTCCCATTATCTATAAATCAAATTAGAATGTGATGAGTGTGATACATAGATTTAGAACTATAGGGATTCCAGAAGACAGATCCCGTTCAACCCCCTCATTGTTCAGGGGAGGGAAATGAGGCCCCGGGAATCTATCTGATTTGCCCAAGGTCAAACAGGCAGGATTTGAACCCAGGCCTTCTGATTGAATAGAGAGTATTCTTTTCTACCATCTAGGTGGCACAGATAGAGTTCTGGAGTCAGAAAAACTTGAGTTCAAATCCAACCTCAGAGACTTACTAGTTGTGTGACTCTGGGCAAGTTACTGTTTGCCTCAGTTTCCTCATTTATAAGATGGAGATAATAATAGCACCTACCTTCCAGGACTGTTGTGAAGATCAAATGAGATCATAATTGTAGAGTGCTTATAACAGTTCCTGGAACATAATTGATGCTATATGACTATTATTAATGTTCAGATACAATGACTACAAATCTTAATGTCCTGTCACTTTCTGACACCTGGGAAGGGTAGCTCCCACCTGAGAGAATATACCATTTTTTTCAGCCATCAGAGAGAGCTTGTAATTAGTTATTCATTAATTGAAAAATGAGGTCATGTTTGTAAAGCTTTGACCCAGTTCCTAGCACACAGTAGATGCTATAGAAATGTTAGTTGTTGTTATTGTCATTATTATTATTTTTATTCTTATTATTATTATTACTGCCAGATGGTTGCCTTGCCTTATTCTATAAATACCTGGTAGCCTTTCCAAGTTACCACTGATGTCCTGAGATTTCTATCTCTTCCGCGTTGTCCATGGAGTAGTGCCATTCTTATTCAAATAAGGGCGCATTTCATGAGGCAGCATGGCATAATATTAGAACATGGGATTTGGAGTCAAAGAGACTTGAATTCAAATCCTGCCTCAGATACTTTTTGACCTTCTTACTGAGGGGATATCATGTAACCTCTCTGGGTCCCAGTGTCCTCACCTGGAAAATGGGAGAAATAATAACTCCTATCTTCACAAGGGTGTGGTGAGAATCAAATAAGACAATATATTTAAAATCCATTGCAAAACCTTCTAGCTCTATATAAATCTATTATTATTATCATTATTATTATTCTTCACATCTCTTGTTCAAAATGTCTTTTTTTGACCTTTACCCTAACATCCTTTTAATGGTTCTGCTTTTTCTGTAAGAACCCTTTATTATTTCCCCTTTGCAATCTTGAGAATCACATTCTTTTCCACAGAAAGATTTTTTTTTTTGCTCGGACTGAACAATTTAGATTATTTGCTTTAAATAGTCCTGTAAATATGAATGGAATCAAGCTTGCATTTGTAATGACGAAATGAGTAATATAAATGCTATCCAGTGAGGCTGAAGCAATTATTAGTTGTTTGCTTTTTAAATGAATAATGTGAAGAGAAGGTAACGCCTCCACAAATCAGAAGAGCTGCTTGAACTCTTCTGCCCCGGGAAGATTTTTCTTGACATTTCTACTTGGCAAAAGTTTGCCTGAATCATAGAGAGCATGGAGGCAAAGTACAGATATCTGTTGTGTGAACTGACTCTCTCCGGATCTACTAAATCGATTCTACTCTATTTCTTTCTAGCCTTAGCTCACAGTAGAGTAGATGTGGTTTTAACTCTTAAATGCTAGCAGTTATCATCATCTTCAGCACCACCACCACCATCACCATCATCATTGTTATTATTATTATTACTATCATTTACCATTCTATGAACATGGCACTGCATGTCTTTGCTCATCTTATTCCTCATTCCTCAAATCACTTCTAAACCCCCACCTCCACCTATTTGGTACCCTATTCATCTTTCAAGGTCAAATTTAAATGTTGTCAATCTGTTTCACTTCCTAAGAAATCTTTGGCTGAAAGTAGTTTATTCTTACTGTAATTATGCTAGTGCCTTTCCTGTGAGATTACTTCCAATTTATTTCGTGTGTGTGTGTGTGCATGTGTATGTGTGTGTACATATATATATACACACATATATCTATCCATCTATCTATCTATCTATCTATCTATCTATCTATCTATCTATCTATCTATCTATCTATCTATTTATCTATCTAATTGTTATACATGTTTTCTTCCCCATTAAATTATGAGCTTCTTGAGGGCAAGGGCTGCTTTTGCCTTTCTTTATATCCCTGGTGGTTAGCAAAGTGCATGACCTGTATTAAGCACTAAATATATGCTTTTTATTGATCATATAACATATAAATGAAGCATAACAAAGTAGAGAGAAGGCTAACTTTGAATTCAGGAAATCCTAGATTCATGCCTCACCTCTGACACATACTGGCCGTGTGACCTTGGGCTAGTCACATAATTTTTTCAGTGTGCTAGGCAACTCTCTAAGACTATAAATTATGGATGACTTGTTAACCTTGAACAGTGGAGTGAATTTCTGCATCTGGTTGTTTCCTACACAAATGAAATCACAAGGTCCAAATCTGCCCTGAACCCTGCCCCCACTTCAAAATAAAAGTCTGATCATTTTATGAGATTGTAAGGTCCTTAAAGAAAGGAACCTTGTTATTGTATGTCCTTTATGCCAAGCATAAGGATTATGATGATAATATTTATAGATGACATTTATAAAGTGCTTTAAATTTTAAAGCATTTTATATGTACCATTTCACCATAAGTGATAACTGTATAATTAATAAATCAATAAACATTTATTAGCTACCTACTATATGCCAGACACTGAGCTTACATTCTATAAGGGGAGATAAAATGTACACACAACCCTATGAAATATATAATGTAATATTACTACATTCATTTTATTAATGAAGGAACTGAGACTCATTAAGGTAAAATCCTGACTCCCTTAATTCTCATTAACCTTTTACTGTATTTAGCCAGGAACCAGGCCACCTCACACACTTCCCAAAGTCTTCTTGACGTGGCTCAATCTCCAATCATCCGTCCCCCCATCAGAAACCAGGATCCCGCTCTTGATTCCCCATACTCTGACAGGTGAGTGAGCCTTTTGCCTTATCTACCCTTCTAACCAGGTCACCTCCCCATGCCCTCAATCCCCTTGCTTTCTAGCAGCTCTGTGTATTTTCTTCCCCCCGGGAGAATAGCAACTCTTTGGGCTGGAAACCATCTTGTTTCATTTCATATGTATCTCAAGCTTAACACTGTGCTTGGTTCATTTACTTAGTCTATCAAAGCCAAAGGAAATAATCTTAGAGCTGGGACTTGAACCCAGGGCTTTTGACTCCAAGGTGTTTTCTGGTAGACCATGATGTCTTTCATGGTGCCTTGAAAATTAATACCTAATGTTTGGTTAACAAATAATTTTACTTTGTAGCCAATGAGGCAAGCGTGGTGAAGAGAACATTTCCTCTGAGAAAACTGAGCATTTTGCTTTGACTTGAATAATAACACAAGAAAATAACTACATAGAAAAGACTGGGAAATCGAGCAAATCAAATCAACCATCATTTCACATGTTTTTATTAAGCACTTTCTCTGTGTCAGGTATTCTTTTAGGCTCTGAGTATATAAATAAAATAAATGTGAGTATTAACTAAGTGCTTTCCACTAGACGAGGTACCATGATGATTACAAAGAACTCTAAGATACAGCTGAGGCATAACTCAGTTTGGGGCAGTATGATCAGAGCTATTCCCTGGGGAACTCAAATGTCGAAGAGTGCAGGTAAAACTTTTCTTCAGTAATACAGACGTAATCCAACTTAACACCAACTAGTAAGAATAATTGTTAAAATAAGAAGCTACCAGACAAGAATCTTCCTTTCCACAAGGGCACCACTTCAGATGAGCTCCTAGCTCTGGCCTGGTTATTCCACCTGAAGACATTTGTGCTGTTTATCTTGGGGGGAAAATCTAGTTATCAGACAATCATTGGGCATTTTATTTATTTATTTGTTTGTTTCCTAAGTGCTTACTATGTGTCATGTACTTTACGAGGTGCTGGATATACAAAGACAAAAATGAAATGGTTTTTGCCCTCAAGGGGGAGATAACATGCACGTGTGTGTATGTGTATGTAGGTATACGCATACATATATGTATATGCGTATATATACACACATGTATATAAAGAGAGACAGAGACACACAGAGAGAAAATATGCCAAATAAATATAAATTAAAATATAGAGAAGATTGCTTAGGGACAGAGAAATGAGCAGTGGAGGTGGAAGGGTGATCAGAAAAAGGCTGAATTTTGAAGGAAACTAGGGAATTTTTGAGCTAGAGGTAAGGAAGAAATGCATTCTAGGGTAGGGAGGGGTCCATCAGTGAAAAGGTCCAGAGATATAGGTTGAGTGAGACATAGTCCCTCTGACTGGAACATAGCGTGAGAGGATGGGAGTAATGTTCTTGTCTCCCCTATTAGAATGTAAGCTCCCTACAAGTAGGGATTGTTTCATCTATTGTATTTCTTTGCTGAATATCTACACAGTGTCTGATACATACTTGCTTAATAAATGCATATTTATGGACTGGTTGACTGACTGAATGAGTCTGGAAAGATAGGTTGGGGCCAGATTGTGAAGGACATTAATAGCTAGGAAAAGGAGTTTGTATCTGATCCTAGAAGTAAAGGGATACTGGTAGAGTTTATTGAATAGGAGATTGACAGAAAAATTGACATTTAAGGAAAATCACTTTGGCAGCAGGGTTGAAGTTGGATTGGAATGAGGGAGAGACTTAAGAAGGGAGACCAATTAGGAGGTTATTGTAATAGTTCAGGGTAGAGGTGTTGAAGACCTGAACTAAAGAGGTAGCTGTATGAATAGTGTGAATGATACTGGAGATGTCATAAAGGAAGAAATAATGAGATTTAACAATTAGAAATATGTAGTGAAAAAGAGAGAAGAGACAAAGATTATGCTGAGATTGTGAATCTGGGAGACCAAAAGGATGGTAGCGTTCTTTGGAAGAGATATGGGTATATATAGGGGGATGGAGTGGAGGTAGGGGAGATAGATGATAATTAAACCAATGGAAGCTGGTAAAATCTCCAAATGAGGCAGTGCAAAGATAGAGAAGAGAGAGGGGGAGGGAGAGGAAGAAGAGAGAAGTTGAGAGGACAAGATGAGAGAATTCATTTAATGAGATATACCTGAGAAGTTTGAGACATAAAGCTGACACCTTGGCACTCCTGAATTCCCATCACACATGTCAATCATTCAAGGCTCTTGATACATGGAAACTGCAAAGTTGGGTTCTGGGTACTAACCCACTTTGATCGAGGTCATAATGAGGATGCCATGTTACCTTGATGTTTATGAAGTGCTAGAAGTGTCAGTGAGAGTGAGGGCAAGGAGGTGATGGAGACAAAAGCGGACCCACGATAGAGCTGTAACTTTGAGACACAGATCACATCAAGGAGCATATAGTGTAGATGTGGAACCTATCCACAAATACATGAGCAATTATATTGTCACACCCAAAATTTAACAAAAGGTAAACTGAGGCACATTTTTCCAAGCAAAATAACATTTATTAACAGAAGCATGACAATATAAAAATATAACACAGGACCCAAGGCAGCATATAGTGAAATGCTAAGTGAAGAGCTTACATAACTAGTTTTCTGAGTTCAGAGGAGAAGGTGGTCAGTAGGAAAATATTGGGTAATTAAATGAAATCTGTGATCTCCACTGGTGAAGATCCCAACCCACTCATGCCTTCTTAACTTCTATTATTCTTATACATCCTTTTGTGTAAATGCCCCATAGAGAATCTGTCTACACAAAGTGTTTGATGAATTCCTCTGGTTCACGGATGACAGTCACGCAAAACTCAGACTGTCCATCTGTTATCCCTCCACAGTGCAATATGACTATCCTTCTGTTCTGATTTTATGGAGATGATGATAGTGAATAGTTGAAAAAAAGAAATTTTCATTATTTTGGAGTTTTTGCTTGTTTGAGTGAACTTAAAGCAACACCTCATTAAACTGCTATTAAAATTGGGATCATTAGGCAATGTCTCATATACTGAGAGTTCACCCAGCACTGCAGGGCATGATGGTGATGAGTGGAGTTACTTAATGTCTTCAATCTTATACAAATTTCTCATTATAACATCACTTAGTCACAGTATCAGAGGGAACCTAATCTCTGATCCTCTATACAGTAAGACCAACATATGATTTAAACTAAACACGAACAGAGGAGATTACAAGCTCTATGAACACAGGGCATGTATTATTGCTATCCTTGTATCTCTGGTTCGCAGCTGTGTCTTATGTATAATAGGCCCTTAATGTTCAGTGGAAAAGAACAAAAATTACCAAGAATGGTAAATAGCTCAATTAACTTGAAACAAATTAACATGAACACTCAACCACATTTTTGAGAGAGAATGCCAAAACCACTTGTAGAGGAAAGGCACACTGAAAAAAAAAATCCAGTGTGAAAAAAAAATCAATATGAAAAACAAACCAAAAAAAACTATCAAGCTACATATTCATGTGAATGCACAATTCGATGTATTCCAATTTTTATATCGGTTTTATATTATTATATTCAAAGGTAAACCTAGACAGAAACTTAATCAGCAGTCTTTGTGCCCAAGAAAGCAGCTTGAAAACCATCCTCAAGTCTACTTTTGAAGACAAAGTAAGTTGAATAAGATTGGATAGAGATTGGGGATTAGAAGAGAACTTTAGGTTTGAAGATGCAAGGAATAAGGGAAGGGACTCCAGGCCTCCAGCCATTGCTGAGGACATTGTCGGAGGAAATAGATATGTTCACCTGGGTCAGAGAGCTCAGAAAGATTGTCTGCACAGTGGGAGAAAGTGCACCATTAGGTAACTTTTTAATCTAATGACTTTAAATTTTTTATTTTATTGTTTATTTTAACACTTTCTTTTTAAAATTTGAGTTCTAGATTCTCTTTCCCAACCCTCCCCCACTCACTTAGAAGGAAAACAAAATAATATAAATTATACATGTGAAATTGTGTAAAACACTTTTATATTAGTCACATACTAAAACAAAACAAAAAAAATAAAGAAAGCAAGAAAATTATACTTCAGTTTGCACTCAGAGTTCAGCAGTTCTTTCCCTCTCTAGAGGTGGGTGGCAATTTTTCGTCATGAGTCCTGTGGAATTGTCTCGAATCATTGTATTGATTACAGTAACCAAATCTTTCACAGTTGATCATCACTACAACATTGCTGTTGCTGTGCTCAATGATTATCTAGTTCTTCTCACTTCATTTTGAATCGTTTCATTTATTTTCTGAAACCACTCCCCTTAATCATTTCTTATAGTACAATAGTACTCCATCAATCATGTGCCACAACTTGTTCAGCCATTCCCCGAGTGATGAGCATCCCCTCAATTTCCAATTCTTTGCCACCACAAAAAGAGATGCTCTAAGTATTTTTGTACATATAAGTCCTTTTCTTTTTCCTTTGATCTTTTTGGGGCACAAGCCTACTATTGGTATTGCTCTATCAAAGGGTATGCATAGTTTTATAGCCGTTTGGGCGTAGCTCCAAATGATCTTCAGAATGTTTGGACCACTTCATTATTCCACCAAAAGTTAACTAATGTACCTATTTTCCTCATCCTCGCCAGCATCTGTCATTTCTGATAGGTGAGGTGGTACCTCAGAGTTGTTTTAATTTACCTTTCTCTAATCAATAGTGGTTTAGAGTATTTTTATATGACTATAGGTAGCTTTGATTTCTTCTTCCAAAAAATGCCTCTTCATATCCCTTAACCATTTATCAATTGAGGAATTGTAATTTTTTTTTTATAAATTTGACTCAGTTACCTATATATTTGAGAAATGGGAACTTTATCAAAGAAACTTGCTCTGTTTTTTTTTATGATACTTTATTGTCTATGGTACCTTTTAGCATAATGTAGTTTTCCTGATTATCTCTTTTAATTAGGTCTATTTTTGTTTTTGCTCTGTCTGAGATCATGATTTCTAGCCCTGCCTTTTTTTTTTTTTTTTTTTTTTTTACTTCAGCTGAAGCATAATAAATTCTGCTCCGGGCCTCTATTTTAATTCTATGTGTCTTTTTGTTTCAAGTGTTTCTCTTGTACAGAACATATTGCTGGATTCTGGTTTCTAATCCGTTCTGCTGTCCGCTTTTTGGTTATCTTCTGAGTTAGGTCATCCCACTTATATCCACAGTTATGATTACTGTATATTTCTCTCCATCCTTTCTTCTATTTATTCTTCTCTCTTTTTATCCTGTCCCTCCTCTAAAGTTTAGTTTTCTTCTGACCACTAATCTTCCCTCTCTTTTTATCACCCCTCCCATATTTTTTATCCCCTTCTTCTATTTCCCTATTGGGCAATATAGATTTCTATACACAACTGAGTATATGTATATATGTATATATGTGTCAGATTTTCTAATTAGCTCTGGTCTTTTCATCAGGAATGCTCATAATTCTTCTATTTCATTAAATATGTATTTCTCCTATGAACAATTGTACTATTCTTCTGTGTAGGTTATTCTTGGTTGTAATCCTAGCATCTTTGTTTTCTGGAATATATTCCAAGCCCTTGGATCTTTTAATGTGAAAATTGCTAAATCTTGTGTGATCTTAACTGTGGCTCAATGATATTTGAATTATTTCCTTCTGGATGTTTGCAGTATTTTCTTCTTGATTCAGGAATTCTAGAATTTGGCTATAATATTCCCAAGAGTTTTAATTTTGGCTTCTCTTTCAGGAAATGACATATGGATTCTTTCAATTTCCTTTTTATCCCCTGGATAAAAGATATCAGAGCAATTTTCCTTGATAATTTCTTGAAATATGATATCTAGGCATTTTTTTTTATGATCATGGCTTTCAGGTGGTCTAGTAATTTTGAAATTATCCTTCTTTGATCTAGGTCAATCATTTTCCCAATAAGATATTTCACATTTTCTTTTGTTTTTAATTCTTTTGACTTTCTTTTATTGTTTCTTGAAGTCTCATGTAGTAGCTTCCAGTTGCCCAATTCTAATTTTTAGAAATTATTTTCTTCCATGAGCTTTTGTAGCTCTTTTTCCATTTGACCTATTCTGCTTTTAAAGGAGTTCTTTTCTTCCGTGGATTCATGTGCCTCTTTTACCATTAGGCCAGTTCCGTTTTTTAAGGGTGTTATTTTTTTTTTCAGTATTTTTGGTGCCACTTTTGCCAAGCTGTAAATTCTCTTTTCGTAACTTTCTTGTATCTCTCCCATTTCTTTTTCAAATTTTCCCTCTACCACTCATTTCTTTCTTGAATTCTTCTAGGAATTCTTGCCAGCATTTTTTTGAGGTTTTTAATGTAGCTATTTTAGTATTGTTTTCTTCTAAGTTTATGTCTTGGTTTTCCATGCCATTATTTTTATGGTCAAGTCTTTTTTTTTTTTTTTTTGGCTCATTTTTCTAGCCTGTTTCTATAATTTGAACTTCATTTTAAAGCTGGGCTCCATTCATTGAAAGTGGGAAGACATTGTCCTAAACTTTAGGTTTTTTTGTGTTGCTATTTTCAGAGCTAGTTCAGGGGTTTTTGAAGCTTCCAAGATGATGATATCCTGGGAAGGATGTGATCACTGCTCTCCTGTTCTGCGCTCTGGTCTTAACCCAGGAAGGCTTACCCAGGAAGGCCCGCTTCTCTCCTGCGGTTGCAAATGCTAGTGCTCCTCTATGATCAGGGCCCCTGTTCCTTTGTGATGATAACAAGTGGTCCACTTCACCCTGGAACTGTGAACAAGAACTACTTATATGCAATAGAGTTGTGTGAGCAAAGAGTCTTCTCTAATCTCTTTCTGACCAGTTGTCTGACCCCCATACCACCTCTGGGTTAAGAGCTCCCAGATCTACTGCTGCTTCTGCTGCTAGTAGTACCACCTTCAAGGCCCACCACTCCTTCTCCTGTCTTGTTCTGGGCCTGTGCCCAGCCCAGTGTTTAAGACCTCTCCTATGGACCTCCTAAATTGTCTTGGGCTAGATAAATAACTCTCTCCAACTTACTCCAAAATTTGATTTGCAGCATTATTTTAAAGTTGTTTGGAGGGGAATGTTGGGAGAGTTCTACTGCGTCCTGGACTCGACTGTGCCATCTTGGCCAGCCACCTCAAGATATAATTTTAACATAATGTTAATGTTTCTTTCTAAGTGTCAAACTGTTTTTTTCTCCTGTCCTGTAGAAGGAGTACAAATACTATCAGTGCCCCACTAAATGTGATATCCTAGGGTAAAAAGCTGGTTTCCTTACCTTAGTTATGAATATAATTGTAACCATACTGGGGCAATGAAAAGGTGTGGTTTCACATCAGGATGTCTAAACCTCACTTCTACTTCTATTTTATTCTGTCTTTTCACTCTTCCTGGTGCCTCATTAGTAGAGAACATTTGGTTTTGATGCCAACTGGGGGGGGGGCTGCAAGATCCTGGTTTAGGAAAGAGAGAAGCTGCTATGGTCAATATACTTCACTTAGTAAGGAATTATATTGAATGTTATAAAATGTTTTATAAAGATTTATTGCAATAAGGTCATTAAAATTTTTCTAGTTGAGTTTTATTTAATGACAAAATCCAATGAATAGAACCTCCCCATTTCTGCCTTTCCATCTATTTTGATTATTCCATGAATGCATGATGTTCTACCATGTAATAAGCTTCTTTGGAGTGGGTCACTACTAGCTAAACTTATCCACATCTCCAGGGGCTACAGCCCCTCCTCCCCACCCAAATTGGGTGGCCTAAAGAAAAGAAAATTAATCCAAAAGAAATTTAACGCACTCTGGTTTTAAGTTTTTCATTTAACTTTTGTTTTCTTTTGTGAGTAGCTTAAATTGTATCAGTTATAGTCAGACGCTAAGGATTTGGAGAAATGTAGTTTGACGAAATGATGACTGAAGAAGAGGAAAGTGAAGAAGGGAGTTGGACTAGCTTGTAGGCAGGACCAGTGCAAGTATTGTGGGCCAGAACAAAAAAAAAATAACAAGGACTTAGTAATATTCATCAACACTTTGTAAAACTTAATTAGTTTGCAGGTGTGCTGCTAAAGAGTTGATACACAACCTGAGGCCTAGCAGTGACTTCTTGATATTTAGTTGAGTTACATCTTGATCTTTGTTGTCAGTAGTCTTATCCTTTCAAGTATCTGTGTTTTCATTGATTTGTATGTTCATTCTGCATGAGATGGTTGCAACAGACTCACATCGTTTAGTCATATAAGAATCTTCTCAATATATTCTCATAAATCTTCCAAAGGAGGACTTTTCCAGAAGTAGCAAAAACATATGTGTTTGTTTGTTTCTTCACCTATAAAATCAAAGGGTTGGATTTAAATGACCTATAAGTTCTCTGCCATCTCTAGATATTCTTTCACAAGATCAAGGATATGTATAATTGGAAAAGGAGGTAGGAAGGCCATATGGAAAGGGTTAAGACATGCAACTAAGCCATTGTACTGGTATCCATGAAATATTAAAAGTCTTAGAAGAAGGCCTCCAGTTATTGGGTATAACTTTTCTGGAAGATTTTTAGAAAGGTAAGAGTAAGTGGTTCACAACATGTAAAGCTGTGGATGAGTTGTGATTGACAATATTAGAAGAGAACCCACATCAATGAAATCATGGCTCCATTCACTTAGTAATATGTCATTGCTTTGAGACAGTGGCTTCTCCCTCCCCCCACCCTCGAACATTCTAATTTAGAGTTCATAAGTTGTTTATTCTTGATTTGGAGCTGGAGAAACCGTGTACTTCATTTGATATAAAGCAAAAATGAAAGTTTCATGACGTGCAATACATCAATAACTTTAAAAATGGACTGCTACCCCTATGAAATGCATACTGCCCCTTTATGACATGTAGCTAGATGGATATTAATGTGTCTATCATGGGTGAGCTTTTCTGCAAAATAAGTTCAGGTCAGCTATAATAGGAAGAAGAGATAAAACTTCAAGTGCCATGGAGTAGTAGAAAGAATGCTAGACTTGGATTTAGGAGAGGGTTGAATTCAAACCATGCCTCTGATACTATCTGTGTAACTATAATATTTCTGAGCCTTAGCCAATTCACCCAGGAAATGGGGGAAATAATCTTATAGGTTTGTTGTGAGGACCCAGTGAAGTTATGTCCGTAAAAGTTTTGTAAACCTAAAAGAATTTATGAATTTTGGCTGTTGTTCTGACCCCATTTCAGAGATTGCTTAATGCTTCAGTGATCTAAAATTATTTATTGGTGCAAATACAGTTACTTTCAGTGGTACTGTATAGCTGCGAATCATGAAGCATAATGACCTTAGAGAAATCAAACCTGTGAAGTGACCCAAAAGGCAACAGAAATATATATGTGTGTGTGTGTGTGTGAGTGTATGTGTATATATATATACACACATAGACATATACATACATATACATGTATATATAATATGTATATGTGTGTATACATATATATGTATATATGCTGAATATAACTAGGCTACAATATGTTTCCAACATTGTGAAGGCAATTTACGACTGGGAAAAGGAAGTGGGTTCCTTATTGCCAAAAAGATGATTCAGTAGCTAGATAGCCCTAAAGATACATTGGTAACATTATGGCATTAAAAGTAGCAGAGGAGTCTAATTGCATATGGTGGGTTCTCTAAGAAGGATTTATAGAGAGATATAGATGAGAATTGTGCAGGATGGGAAGGTGAGGAGGGGTAACAATCCATGTTCGTGAAGGAGTGCCCACACCAGTAAGATCATAGATTTATCTAAAAAAAAATAAGTATTTAAGCAAGGCAAAACCCAAATTACCATGTGGATTTTCTTAATTCTGAAAAAAAAAGTTTTAACTATATTCTTTTTGTGGGCTAGTGACTACAATTGAATTGGTCTCAAAGGAATGATGCAGTGCTAAAGCAATTCTAATGACAAATGGATTTCTGCCCCCACAAGATCTATGCCATGCTTCATCCTCAAAACACTAGGTTTTTGTTAGAATGTGAAACCTGACACACTGAGGTAGGTCAGTGGTTCAGCAACTGATGGCGGACAATAATTCCAGCAGACTTATCACACTTCATTTAAGGAAACACTCCTGCCATCCCCACTCACTCTGTACCCGATGTAGCTCCGTGACTCCTTGGACTCTTTCTGATCTTTCCCCCACCCCTCAGTAGGTGCACTTCCCACCCCCGATTCTCCCACAGGTACACTATCCATTACCCACCCCTTTAAACTCCCTTTTATGTATTTCCTTCCCCCGTTAATATTAAGGCTCCTTAAGGGCAAGAACTGTCTTGCTTTTTTATTGTATTTGTATTCATAGTACTCATTCCTGGCACATAGTTAAGAAACACTTAATAAATGGTATCTTTCTGTCTCTCTGTCTCTGTCTCTCTGTCTCTCTGTCTCTCTGTCTCTCTGTCTCTTTCTCTCTTATCTATCTATCCAGCCAGTATGCTCTCTCAGACAGTGACCCTGATGAGGCATTTGTATGGGAAAGTTGTTTTCCTCAAAAGATGGAAATATGGCTTGGTCACACCACCCTTCACTTCTATCAGCTATTATGGTTTTATTATCCATTTATTTACCTAAATTCATACTGAGCCAATTAACTCTTTTAGCTCCTTCATTCATGTATTAATTCCACAAACATTAAAATACCTGTTTTATGAAGAACATTGTGTGAGATTTGAAATACAGATAAAAGGGACACTAAGCAAAAATGAATACCGAAAAAGTTAATTCATGGGCCCTGACCTTAAGTTACTTAAATATTAAGACATGAGATGTAAAATTGTTAAATTATAGAATGTTGGAGTCAAAAGTAACATTTGAGGTCCTGTTTAGATAAACCTTATTATGGAAGTGAAGAAAATAAATTCTAGAGATGAAGTGATTTCTCAGAGGCATCTAGCTAATTACTGGCCACTATGGTAACCAAGGCCTTCTGACTCTAGACCAGTGTTTTTCCTATGAGACAATACTGACTGCTAAGTCAACTCCTCTGGAAATTAGATAAACATCCAGCCCTTCATTTTATAGTTATTCATCTTAATCTCTTCTCAGCCTTTGTCCTCCAGAATGCTCTATGAACGGAATACTGAGTTTGTAGTCAAGAAGCCCTGAGTTCAAATTCTGCCTTAGATGCTCACTATCCATGTTACCCTAGGAAAGTAATTTAAACTCTCTGGGCATCAGTTTCCTCATAAGTAAAAATAGGAGTTCCCTTATAAATCTGTAATTCTCATTCTTTTAGCCTGTCCTTGTTAGCCCTTTCTAACATGCAGGATATGGGCCCTTTGCTCATTTTTGTTGGAATGTAATGAAAAGAGTATTAACTTGGAGCCAGGGGAACTGAGTTCAAATCCCACCTGTTCTGCTTACTATCTGGGTCACCTTGGGCAAGTCACTTAAACTCTCTAGTACTCAAGCATCTGAAAAATGATGGCCTTTAAGTCCCTTTCATCTCTGATCCTCTGATCATTCCTAGCTCAGCTCTGTTTCTCTTGTACAGTGAGCAGAGCCATACACAGTCTTCCTGATACAGATGAACCAGGATTTTGTCCATTGTGCATTCTGTTCCTTCATTTCTGATTCTCTTTCAAATCCAAGGACTAGAAACTTGTATTTTTAGAAATAGAAGTGAAAATACTATCAGGTTTCTCTGAGAAAGTGAGAAAAATAAGTAAAAATATATGTAGATTTCCAAAGTCATACTATAAACATATGAATGTTAACATAATTAGATTTTGGAATTGCTTCTTTACCTTCTCATTTACATGCTAATTTCTTCATTTCCGTTCCTACATAGTTATATTATGTATATATTTTAACACATTCTTGATTAGCTCATTTGATGGATTTGTGACAAGTCATGTAATTTTGTAAGCCCGGTGTCACAGACTCTCCAAACATGACCTGAGTACATCTACTGAGAATTTCTCATTTATCGAGCGACTGTAGCTCTCATTGTGATATTCTGGGAAAAATCACTGTCTAACACCACTGAGTGTGGTGACGCTAACTCCCCATGCAATAATGCAGTTTCCTAAATCAAAGGAGGAACACTGCATTGATAGGCTGGGGAAAATAAATCTGCCCCCTAAGAGAATTTCTGAAAAACAGAGGGAAACCTAAGTATCTGTGAAAATATTAGGGACTCAACCCCCCTCATTGTGTGGATTGCTCTCCCACTAATTTCCTGTTGCACTCAGTAGGCGTTATTTTCCATCACAGTATCCTAACAGGTGGCACCAGTACTGACTGGTCTCTACTGAGGTCCTTTTTATGGGTTCTTATGGCACTTTCCACTAAGAATGACTCCTTCTAGATCAGCTACCTTCCTTTTGTTTTCCCAAACAAGATTAAAACCCCATATGGTGAGGCAAGGACTTTGTATGTAAGATAGGTTTTGTCTTCACCACCAAGGGAGAAAAGCCTCAAGCATCTTCCTTACATGGCAGGAGAACAAGTTTTCTTTAGTGTATCCCAGGTCTAGTAATGCAGTTCCAAAGAATTCCAATCATTAAGGTGATTGTCCTTTGTCATTGTTACTGCTCACCTCTCACTCCTTTGAAGCTCGGCCTGAATCCCCTCCCTCTCCAACTTAAAGAGAATTCCTATCACCAAGTAAGTAGATAGTAGATGGATAATTTGGCCTGGAGTCAGGAAAACCTAAGTTCAAATCTAAGCTCAGACACTTACTAGTTGTGTATCCCTGGACAAGTCATTAGCCTCTGTTTGCCTCATTTTCCTCACCTGTAAAATGAGGGTAATAATAACCCCTACCCCTCGTTGTTGTTAGGATAGAATGAGATCATAATAATAAAGTGCTTCGAACAGTTCCTGGCACGCAGTAGGTGCTTTATTATTATTATTATTATTATTACTGTTCAGATACCATGATTATAAATCAGAACATCCTGTCATCTTCTGATATCTGGGAGGGATAACTTGAGAACATATTCCATTGTTTTCAGAAGTAGGTAAATCAGCCATCAGAGGTAGCTTGTAAAATAATAGACAGTAATTATTCACCAGTTGCCTGAACATTCCACATAGTGCCTGCCTCTATCTTTGTGCATAGCTTAAGGTGCCCTATACCTGTGGCTGTGCTGAGGGGAGGTTTTACCACTCAACTGCAGCAATGATAATTAAGATGATGACAATTAGCCCTCTCATTTTTGATGTCTATTCCCCACATAACTATTTGTTATTGAGATTGGACCACAGATTTGATGTTTTTTATTTCTTTATTTCTTTTTGAACACTGCCAGTAAAAAGCCACATGTGACTTTTCCAGATTTTTTGTTTTCCTTTCACTTTCAGGTCTAGGGCTGGATGTGCCTGGTAGGCCAGACCTCTCCCTTCAGTTTATAGATGAGAAAACTTAGGGCTGAGTGACTTACCCAATGTCAGCCTGGAAATAATCCTCATAGGCAGGATCTGAAGTCAATCTGTCTCAAGCCAGAGCTAGTATTCTCAGTTGTACAGAAATGTTGCCCTGAGCCCCGCTTCCTACTGGTGAATAGCTAGTGTCATTCACATCATTTTTGAAACAAACCTGCCTTTGTATGCATTGAGCAGATAAGAGGAGTCTGAATTATTCATCCTGATCACTGAACTTCTCTCATCTCCTGATACTTACGGTCCATGGCTTTGTGTATGTGCATGTGGAAGTATATGCGTATGTGTATGTGTATAGGGCAGCTAGGTGGTGAAGTGGATAGAACACCTGGCCTGAAGGCAGGAAGAATCATCTCTCTGAATTCAAATCTGGCCTCAGACACTTACTAGCTGCGTGATCCTGAGCTAGTTACTTAGCCCTGTTTGCTTCAGTTTCCTCTTCTGTAGAATGAGCTGGAAAAGGAAATGACAAATCACTCCAATATCTTTGCCAAGAAAACCTCATGGACATTATGGTTCACGAGGTCACAAAGAGTCAGTCATAATGGATCAGCTCAACAACAACAACAACAACAGCAATGGTGAACTGCCTTTTTGGCCCCCTTTTACAGGGTAGACCCTGGGCAAGCTTACTATGGAACGTCAACCAGTCGACATTTTTGAATACAACTCCAGAATGAATTGAATCTCTCTGAGTGACCGCATCTGTCCCATGTTGGGGTCTTCTTATTATCAAAGTCTAGAACTCTAGTATGCAAGGTTGTCTCATAGAGCAGCCTGAATAGGGTTGCTTTTACTTTTCAGAAAGGGGCCCTATAATTATGAAGATCAATTATGAAGAAATTACACGGAAGGGTCAAGCAAAACTTGAATCTGGGCAAAGCTCATGGAAGTGACGCAACATCATGTTGTGGTAGTCAGGGGCCCTATATGTTTCCCTCTTGGTTTGCTCTTTTATCTATGAATAGAACCACTTCTATCTCTGAAAGAGCTTTTAAAGAGCAAAAGTGATATGTGTGTTTCCCAGATCATTTCTGGGGTTCATGACTGGGGTGACAGTGACTGACGGAGTCCAGACACAGATTATGCACCATGGAGGAAGCCAAGCCATAGTGAAGAGGAGTACCAGACTCAACCTAGGGTGGCATATGGTACATGAGCTCACCCCTCAGTCTCCAAGGTCATACCAGTGGCAGAGATCTGAGGACTTTTGACAATCATTTCCAAGCTCTGGATGGCAATGTTTACCTGGGTGACATGCTAACTCTTGGGCTGGATGAGAAATGAGGTTCATGTTGGGCATACATAGGAAAGAAGAGATTCAAGTAGATTTTTTTCTTTTTTTTTAAAAAATTAATTAATCAATTTTTTAGTTTTCAACATTCACTTCTACAAGATTTTGAGTTCCAAATTTTCTCCCTATTTCTCCCCTCCCCCCACCCCAACATGGTATGCATTCTGAATACCCTTCCCCCAATCTGCCCTCTCTTCTATCAACCCCTTCTCTTATCTCCTTCCCCTTCTCTTTTCCTGTAGGGTGGGGTAGATTTCTATACCCCATTGCCTGTGTATCTTATTTCTCAGTTACGTGTAAAAACATTATTTAACATTTGTTTTTAAAACTTTGAGTTCCAAATTCTCTCCCTTTCTCTCTTCTTACCCACCCTCATTGAAAGGGTAAGCAATTCAATATAGGTTATGTATGTATAATCATGCAAAACACTTCCATAATAGTCATGTTGTGAAAGACTAACTATATTTCCCTCCATCCGATCCCACTCCCTCTTTATTCTATTCTCTCCTTTTACCCTGTCCCTCCTCAAAAGTGTTTGCTTCTGATGACCGCCTCCCCCAATCTGTGCTCTCTTCTATCATCCCCCTTCCCTTATCCCCTTCCTCCCTATTTTCCTGTAGGGTAAGATAGATTTCCATACCCCATTGAGTGTGTATGTTATTCCCTCCTTAAGCCAAATCCCACGTGAGTAAGATTCCCTCATTCCCTCTCCCCTCCCTCCTCTTCCCTTCCATTGTAAAAGCTTTTTCTTGCCTCTTTCATGTAAGATAATTTACTCCATTCTACTTCTCCCTTTCTCCTTCTCCCAGGACTATCCTCTCTCACCCCTTAATTTTGTTTTTTAGATATCATCCCTTCATATTCAACTTGCCCCGTGCCCTCTGTCTATGTGTGTGTGTGTGTGTGTGTGTTTGTCTTCCCTCCAACTACCCTAATACTGACAAAGGTCTCATGAGTTAAAAATATCATCTTTCCATGCAGGAATGTAAACACTTCTACTTTAATAAGTCCCTTATAATTTCTCTTTCCTGCTTACCTCTTCATACTTCTCTTGAGTCTTGTATCTGAAAGTCAAATTTTCTATTCAGCTCTGGTCTTTTCATCAAGAATGCTTGAAAGTCCTCTATTTCACTGAATATCCATTTTTTCCCATGAAGGATTATACTCATTTTTACTGGGTATATGGTTCTTGGCTGTAATCCTATCTCCTTTGCCCTTCTGAATATCATATTCTAAGCTCTGAGGTACCTTAATATAAAAGCTGCTAAATCCTGTGTTATCCTGATTGCGTTTCCACAATACTTAAATTGTTTCTTTCTGACTGCTTGCAATATTTTCTCCTTGACCTGGGAACTCTGGAATTTAACTATAATATTCTTAGGAGTTTTCCTTTTGTGATCTCTTTCAGGAGGTGATTTGTGGATTCTTTCCATTTCTATCTTACCCTCTGGTTCTAGAATATAAGGGCAGTTTTCCTTGATCATTTCTTGAAAGATGATTTCTAAGCTCTTTTTTTGATCATGGCTTTCAGGTAGTCCAATAATTTTAAAATTATCTCTTCTGAATCTATTTTCCAGGTCAGTTGTTTTTCCAATGAGATATTTAACATTGTCTTCTAATTTTTCATTCTTTTGGTTTTGTTTTATAATTTCTTCTTATCTCGTAGAGTCATTAGCTTCCATTTACTCCATTCTAATTTTTAAGGAATTATTTTCTTCAGTGGTGCTTTTGGACCTCCTTTTCCATTTGGCCAATTCTGCCTTTTAAGGCATTCTTGCTTTCATTAACTTTTTGGATCTCTTTTGTCATTTGGGTTAGTCTATTTTTAAGGTGTTATTTTCTTCAGTTTTTTGGGGGGTGTCCTTTAGCAAGCTGTTGACTTGTTTTTCATGATTTTCTTGCATCACTCTCATTTCTCTTCCCAATTTTTTCTCTACTTCTTTTACTTGCTTTTCAAAATCCTTTTTGAGCTCTTCCATGGTCTGGGACCAATTCATATTTTCTTTGGAGGTTTTGGATGTAGGGGCTTTGACTTTGTTATCTCCTTCTGGTTGTATGTTTTGATCATCTTTGTCACCAAAGTAAGATTCTATAGTCTGAGTTTTTTTCCACTGTTTGCTCATGTTCCCAGCCAATTACTTGATTTTTTAACTCTTTGTTAAGGTAGGGCTCTGTTTCCAGTGCGGAGGGTTACTGACCTAAGCTTCAGGGGTTTTGGGCAGCTGTTTTCAGAGATACTTCTAGGGACTTGTAAATTTTCAGTTCTTCCAAGGTGGTATAATCAAAGGAGAGGTGTTTACTCCTTTCCTGGCCTGTGCTTTGGTCTATGAGTGACCACAAGTACTCTTTTCTACCTTGGAACTGTGAGAATGATTCTCTCTCTACTGCCATGCCAGCACTCTCTCTTGCTCAGGACCACCAACTAGGAATGAGACCCAGATCCAAGCATGGGCAAAGCAAGAGAGTCCTGCCTCAGCATCAGCAAAAAGATGCCTGCAGTCCCCCTCTGATTAGCCACTCAATCCCCCTCCTGTCTGTGAGCCACACCACTGTCATCCCAGGGCTGTAACAGGGCTAGGGCCAGACCATGATCCTCTCTCACCCAGATCCAATAGACCTTTCCTTCTAAGTTGTCTTTGGCATTTGTGGGTTGAGAAGTCTGAAAACCTCCACAGCTTCCAGTAATTCAGTCCCCTGAAGCCTGCTTCAGGTTTGCTGGGGCTCCATCTTTGCCTGAGGGGTCCACGCTGAACAGTGCTCCTCTCCCAGTCCAGGGCAATAGCCCTTTCTCATCAACCATCCAGGTTGTCTTGGGCTGGAAATTTGTTTCACTCTGTCTTTTTGCAGGTTCTGCTGCTCTAGAATTTGTTTAGACTCCTTTTTCACTGGTATTTGGAAGGGTTTGGGGGAGAGCTCAAGCAAGTCACTGCTTTTATTCCTCCATCTTGGCTCTGCCCTCCTCAAGTAGATTTTTATCATGATTTGTGTCCAATTTATTTATTTTGCAAACAGTATGTAAATGTGAGTTAAGCTTTCGAAATAGGTTTATATACTATATGCAAATGAAGACATCCAGTTTACTTGATCATGTAAATCTGTCTCAGTGTGTTAAGCCGTATTCTTTCCTGAGAAAGCACTGTTAATTTTATGTTCCCAAACTATTTTTTCTTTGTCCTACACTACTGCTGCATAAAATTGGGTAATGTACAGTGTCCCAAAAGTCTTAGTGCAGTTCAAGTGCCTAGGATTTCCTAAAACGTAAATTGCACTAACACTTTTGGGACACTGTATAGGAAACTTTTTGGAGCTAAAATTATGAATAAAGGTGTTGTAAAAGTAAGCACACACTGATACTTTGGAATGCACTTTATAAAGGAGAAAAGTGGAATATAAATGCAATTTGTTTATATCCAGGATTTTATTATACAGTGAAGCTGATCATCAGTGCTGATCACAGCCTTACCATAATCAAGTCCAACCTTCCATGTTATATCTCAGATGCCACTTCCTACATATAGCCTCTTCTGAGTACCCCATGCTTTCCTACTAATGTGATGCCTATCCTAAAGTATGTAAACTCCTTGAAGTCAAGGACTGCGCCATTTTCTTTTGTCTTTGTATTACCAGCACCTAGCATGGTGCCTAGAATGGTGACATGATACATGGTAGACATTTAATAAATGTTTATTGATTGATTGATTTATAAAGGATCATGTCCAACATATTAGCAACTTCTTGGTCTCTTTTAAATCTTGAAGATACTGGTAATGATAGTTGATGTTGCTATGGTAGTTTAAGGTTAGCAAAGCATTTAGCACATAGTGTATCTCAGTTGTTACTCTCCACAACCCCTTGGGGTGGGTGATTAAGATATTATCCCCATTTTATAGATGAAAACACTGAGGTTGAAAAGAATTTGGTGACTGGCCTATAATTTCACAAAGCTTGTAGATGTATTGATATGTTATTTTTATTGTTTTTGCTTCATCAGTTTAATTCTTTGTACAAAATTCATGCTCCCTTCTCTCCAAGAACTGATACTGAATAATGAGGCATTTGAAGTCATTGACCATTTGCAATAAAAAAGCGTTGCAGTCTTTTGTTTTGTTTCTTAAGATTGATTGAGACTTCTGCTTCAATGGTTTCTTTTTCAACATTATCCTGTCTCTTGTACTTAATTAAACTATATGAATGTTTGATATTTTACAAGTCTTCTTTGTCTGAATGTTCTTTTTCTAAAATAGGAGCCATATGATGGAGTATGAAAGTATCTAGATTTAGAACAGAAGATATCTAGGTCTTTTCAGAGCTTGCCTATTTAGTCATCCCTAGCCATACCATACTTCTTAACTGACACCTTATTACCTTATAGTTATTTTGGTGAATATGGGTGGGTGGGAGGAGGGATATAATATCTCATCTCTCCTATTGGCTATAGTCAGAATAAGAGGTATCAGAAAACTGTGCTATGGAATAATCATGTGACTGGATTGAAAAGGTAATTTTCTGTTTTTAACAGGACTGAAGCTGTTTGATTAAAAATGGACTTGTCTTTTGGAGAGTGGGGTACTTTCACTGATACTTAGATCTGCCATAGATTTTGGAATGCAGGAGATATGACGTTGCCTTCAGTCCTCCAAGGATGTTAATCTAGATAGAGCCACTAGCTGGCAGGAAAATAACTGCTCATAACCTGGCTAGACTGAAATTTGTGGTCAGGACTGAAAAAATTCCCAGGTTCTCTGAAGGCTCACTTTCTCTCTCTCTCTCTCTCTCTCTCACTCTCACTCTTCCTCTCTCTCTCTCTGTCTCTTTGGAGTCTTGTGTGTGACAGAGTTTCTCTTTGCAAGACTGCTTATGTAATTTTTGTTTTTCTGGTCTACTCTGTATAAATTCTAAAGGCACATAATAGTTTACATGTTATCTCCTCCAATAGACTATGAGCTCTCTGAGGGCATGGACCATGCTTTTGCCTTTGTTTATATCTTTTGCATAACACTCAGCACAGTTCTAGGCATGTAGTAATTGTGTAAAATAAAGACTATTTGACTGGGTGTTAACATAAATAATTATATTCTCAATTGCTAGAAGTCATCTTTGGTGGATTTACATGTTTATATTGAGGTAAACATTTTTGTAAAAATCCAAGTGATTTCTAATTCTTATTATTATCAAGCAAAATAGACTACTTATAAAAATAATAATAAAAAAATTCTAGCATTCACTGACCAAAAAACTTAAACAAACAAACAAACAAACAACAACAACAACAAAACCCAACAACCCAGAATTACTAACTGGGAAGGTGGAGGTAATTCTCGCCCAAAATACCTTTTCAGGGATGTGGCCTTAAGAAAATCCAGTGGAGAATGGGAGCATAGAATTTTTTTTTTTAACGGAGTAGCTTGCTGTCTTTAGTAGTTCAAATCTTATCTCTACTACTTAGTACCTGTGTTATGTTTCAGTCAGCCATTTTATCTTCAGCAAATCTGTTTCTTTATCTGTAGAATAGGTATAATAATACCAGCAATCACCTACCTCACAGGGTTGTTGTGAAAATCAAAATATAGATAGATAGATAGATAGATAGATAGATAGATAGATAGATAGATA
>NW_020949548.1:4965153-4990022 GCF_900497805.2 Vombatus ursinus | reverse complement strand
ATAGATAGATAGATAGATAGATAGATAGATAGATAGATAGATAGATAGACAGACAGATAGATAGAGAAAAAGATAGCTATATATATGTTGCTTTATGATTTACAAATATATATATATACATATACGAACTTTGTAAGTATACACACACGCACACATATAAAAGTTTGTAAATCATAAAGCATTATGTAAATATGAGCTAAGGTAATATTTTATTTTTAGGGGGAGTGTTTTGAAGTATTGAATGATAAAATTTATTATGGATCAATGGGTTATTCAATTACTGCCATATTCATTCAAAACTTATACCATTGATGAAAGCCAATGAATTTTTCAGTGTTGCCCAAGGAGATTTTAAAAATTGATGAGAGATGACCATGCATGGGTTGTTATGGTTCCATAGCCCACACAACTCCCTACCAATCCCCCTCTGAATCTTCTCCAAACCCCCAAACAAGACTAAGAGAATGTCAAGTGAACACTTCGGGAACTGCTGTTCTGGCAGTGAGAGCTCCAAGTCAGCTGGCTTCATTTGATGCAGACGCCCTTGCTGGAGTTTAGTAGCTGCATCTTTCCCAGGATTTGTGGGCTGAATCAATTTATTTCTTTTCCCTCTCCCCGGCCCTCTCCTCCCATTTCCTCATGTTCAATATATTGTTTCCATATACAGACTAATAAGTATTAAAATGTAACAAAACGATTAGAATTTCTTTGCTGATTCCATGAAACTTACCAAGGGGAACTTACCCAAGGGGCTTCCTTCAGTGCCAACCAAGAACTGTGAAAGCTGTTTTATCGAGTGCCATTTATATGTTGTGTAAAGTAACACCCATGGAAAGAGCTGAGTATAAAGTTGGTAGTTAGGAACTGAGAAACCCTGCTAATTTTATTTCAGGGTATGGTGTAATTTTTCTAATGTATCAATGAGGGGAGAAGGGATTAATGTTTTCCATTATTTCTCCTGAGTTTTGCAGTTTTTCTTTTTTTTTCTTTTTTTTAGGCAATTGGGGTTAAGTGACTTGGCCAGGGTCACACAGCTAGTAAGTGTCAAATGTTTGGTCTGACGCCGGATTTGAACTCAGGTCCTCCTGACTTCAGGGCCGGTGCTCTATTCACTGTGCCACCTAGCTGCCCCTAAATATTGTTGGGTTCTGTTTTTTTTAAGGCAATTGGGGCAAGTGACTTGCCCAGGGTCACACAGCTAGTAAGTATCAAGTGTTTGGTCTGAGGCCAGATTTGAACTCAGGTCCTCCTGACTTCAGGGCCAGTGCTCTATCCACTGCGCCACCTAGCTGCCCCTGTGCAGTTTTTCTTTAGGGTAATTGCAATGAAGTAACACAACACTAGCATATGTTATGTTGAGGGATCTCTCCAGGGCTCTGGTGTTGGAAGGAACTGGACATATTGACCAGATAAAAGAGAGCATCCTATAAATAAAGAAAACTAAAACAAGCAAACAAACAAATAAACAAAAAAACCAAGGCATTCTTCCTGCCCATCCACAGTGAATGATGATTGGCTGAGAATGGGATGTGGGCCTCTGGACTGAAGTGTCTCATTTCAAGAAAGATGAATTAAATAGGGGTGGACCAAGTACGTGGCAGTTCATCTTAGCCAGTACTCATTCATTTCTCCTCACTGGTCAGATGCTGCTAAATACCATGAGACTTGGTGGCAGAACAGAGACTAAGAAATACCATTCCACTAAAAGGAAGAGGAAGGGAATAAGCAATTATTAAGTGCCTACTATGTGAAAGGCACTGTGCTAAATACGTTACAAATATTATCTCCTTTGATCATATTATCTCATTTAAAGGAAAAACCAAATATTCTTGCTAGCTGGTTGCTAAGCTTGGTTATTTCAGATTCTACCTGGGTGGATAGAATGTGGGACTTTGAATCAAGAAGATTTGGGTTCAAATCCTACCTCAAACTCTTACTGGCTGCGTGACCTTTCAAGTAATTTAATCTCTTAATCTCTCAGTTTCCTCTCTTACATTAATGATGATAGTAATATCATCTACCTCACAGAGTCATTGTAAGGATCAAATAAATGAGATGATATGTAATGTGCTTGGCAAACTTTAAAGCACTATGTAAATGCTAGCTATTTAGTGATGAGGAAGGAGTCTACCCCCTTTTGCTGCCAGTTTCTTGGATGGTTTTTTGGGGCAGCAATAATAGGAGCATAACCACACTGCATCTCCTAAGCTCAAGGGTCCTCTGGAGGTACTATGATGGTTGACCCCTTGTTTGTACACTTCTTTGGCTGCTCAGACAGTGTGCTTCTTGTTAGCCTGGATGGCCTTTGACTTCCCCCAGGTAGTAATTGATTGTGAGGACTATTATATTCAGGGGAAAACAAAACAAAACAAAACAAAACAAAACAAACAAAAAACAAAAAAAACCAAGATTGGAAGTTGCAGTTTGTACGAAAGGGCTTGAGTGAATGAATGTACTGAGATATGACAACGTTTCATGTAGGGTAGCAGGATGGCCCATTCTTTCGATCATAGGCTTTATGGTGCTAAAGATACTCTTGTCCGTGTTAGTTCAGGCACTATACCTACCTAATATGTTTCTTTACCGTGAAGAGTGGCATGGGGAATGCAGTTTAGAAATGTGAGATAAATTGAGTACCCTACTTGGACTTAACATGGAGGGAAGATTCTGATATCAGAAAATTAGAATCAGAAAATTTTGATGTATGCTATCCTTTCTACCCTAGATAAATTATGTTCCTCAAAGGCAGATACTGTGTGTGTGTGTATGCACAAACCCACACACATACACGTGTACATATATATGTATATATGTACACACACACGCACATATGTATGTATATATGTACATATACATGCACATATGTATGTATATATGTACATATACATGCATATATGTGTATGTATGTATGTCTAGGGTCTTGCATAGGACTTTGTATATAGTAGTGTATAGTGATGTATCGATGAATACTTATTAGATTGGATAGGATAAGGTTTATGATGGGCAGCCATGGCCATGAGTTAAGACTCATCATAGGGGAAGCAGTGAGCTGTATTCATCAGGGTGTCTATTCCCACTAAGACTGCCTCATTTGAGGAAAAGGGTAGGGTGATTACAGTTAGATCTCATTATGATCAGTAATGAATCAGATAATATAAGATGAACTTTAAAAAATTTTTAAAAATTATTTCATGGATTCACAGTATACATTTCTCAAGTAAAATACGAGATAGGTGTCTCTCAATGATAGTTACTATGGAAAAGATCTAGGGATTTTAGTGATCTGTCTGCAAACACTATATAAATAAAGACTATGATAAGGCATCAAAACAATAACCATCATGTAGGCACAAAAGAGACAATTTTGAAAATTAAAGGAGAGATAGATAAATTGGAAAGTAAAAAGATTAGTGAACTGATAAACTAAGCTAAATTCTGATTCTTTTAAAAGATTAACAAAATTGATAAACCTTTAGTCAACCTGATCAGAAAAGGGAGGATAGAAACTCAAATCAATAAAATTAACAGGATGAGAAGAGAGAAAAAGTATTATGAGAAGCTACTACATACAGTTGCATGCCAACAAAACTGAACAGCTCCTTGACGTAAAGGTTTATTTTTAAAAATATAAAATACCCAAGCTACCAATAAATCAACTAGAGAGCTTAAGTAATTTAAGGAAATAAAACTATCAAAGGGGAAAAATATTTCTGGTCATAAGATATTTACAGAAAAAATTTTTATCAGTTATAAAAGACCTGTATTATGCAAATAATTCTCTAAAATTGAGAAATAAAGCATTCTACCAGATTCCATTCATGAAACAAACATAATCCTGATACCTAAATCAGGGAAATATAAATTGTAGAAAAAGAACTATAAACCAATAACATTAATGGATATTTATGAAAAATTTTAAACAAAGATATGGGAATAACAATAGCAATAACAAATTATGTTCTGTTCAATGTTAAATTAAAAGCAGCATAATGTCCGGAACGAAAAGGGAGTTAGTTGATCATTCTACTGTACTCTTCACTGGTTATACCACATCTGGAGTATTAGAGAATTTAATTTTAGATACTATTTTTAAAGGAGGAAAAATACAAACTGCTATGCATTCAGTAGATGTGACCAAGGATGGTCTAAGGAAATAAGAATGTCATATGTGAGTCAGTTGGATGAAGATGAATGTTTAATTTAGTCAATCAACTAACATTTATTAAGCACCTACTATGTGCTAATTACTATATGCTAAGAGCTGGGGGGATGCAAAGAAAGGCAAAAAGAATCTACTCCCAAGGAGCTTAAAGTTTAATGTTGGAGACATGTAAACTAGTGCTTCTTAAACTGTGGGTCATCACCCCAGCAGTAAAAGGTTTCTAAACATGCCCCAGAATTAATTAAAAATTAAACACATAATGAATCTGAGGAGTTTCTGGCAGTGATTACCCATGTTGCATCGCGCAACTCCCCTGCAACCTTGGTTCTGAACACAAAGCATGAGTACTTTGCAATGTGCATGTCCTCAGGCCATGCAATGCCAACAAAGGCTGCCTAAGCTTGAAAAGGGGTCTTAAGTGGAAAAAGTTTAAGAAGTCCTGATGTAAGCAACTATGTAAAAATAAGATACATACAGGATAAAATGGAAGCAATACATGGTGTCTGTCACAGGCAGAGAACTAGATAGATAACAAGTATTTATTAAACACCTACTATGTGCCATGTATTTTGCCAAAGGCTTTACAAATATTATCTAATTTTTTCTCACAAAATTCTTAGAATTAGGTGCTTTTATCATCTCCATTTCTTAGATAAGACAACTGAGGCAAACATAAGTTAAGTGACTTGCCCAGAGTCATACAGCTTTTGAGTGTCAAAGACTAGATTTGAACTCAGATCTTCCAAAGGTTCTATCCACTGTGCCACCTAGCTGCCAAGGTAGGGCAAGTGGAAGGTACTTCTAGTGTATTAATTCCAGAGCTAGAGTGATCTTTAGGATACAGTGGTTTCTAGGGCATGGTATAGAAGATCCAGGTATGACCTTGCTCAGAATAAAAAATATTTTGTAACTTACTTTATGGACCATTTATTATTATTATTCTCTAGTTTCCTTCCTCCAAACTATATTTACTTTATATTTACCATGCAGGGGTGGCAGAGAGAGAAAGGGACTATGAAGAAGAAAAATGGAGGAAAAAAAGGAAAGAATATTTTTCCCCCTAGAAAACAGTAAATGCAGGCAGGCATCAGCTCTCTCCAGCACAGTGGCTGGTGGTAAAGGGACCCTTGAGTTCCTGGGCATGTGGAACAAAGAAAGTGGAATTTCTAGGGAAAGTCCAAAGTCTGGGAATACTGGAGCTGAGAGGGAATATTAACCCCTCTTCCACAAAAGAAGCTTCAGCTTTGCCCATATTGTAGGTCCTTGCCATTTTATGAGTTTCTTCCTAGCTACTAGACAGATAAGGACACAAATGGGATTTGGTCTTCTATCTAGTACCAGATCCATCTGTCTTCAATCAACACACGGATTACATATATTCCAAAATTATTAATTGATTTGCTAGGTCTTGCTTTTTCATCTCTAATTGAATTATCTAATAATAACAATCAGTAATTGTTTTCACTTCTAATTCTGCTTTATCTCACTGTTTGCTTTTTCTCACTTTCAAAAAAAATTCTGTTGCTAATTAGAGCCATTCTCCCTGTATTGGGGTAATAATCTTTTCGTAAAAAGAATCGCTATCCTTATTGCCAAATCTATCCATGCTTCTCTTATGTCATATGTTTTTTCAAAAATTTTCATAGCCTTCACCTAATTTGAATATCAGATAATTTGATACAAACTTCCCCAGTTGCAGAGTGACCCATTTCCTAGCCACTTATGTCTAATCTTATATCTTCTTTGAATCTAGATCTACATCTTCTTGTCTATAACTACAGTGGCTCTCTCCCTACTGATAATTCCTTTTTACTCTTCAAATGCTATCCTGTGTATTTTAGAATTAGTTCTGTGCGTAATTTTATAAATAAGTTGATTAAATCAAATTACTCATTCAAGCTTTTACAGTTCATAAATCACAGTCTCCCCTTCTCCTCCAATTTTTATATCCCCCATGTCTATACTTAACTAAAGGTACTAAGCAATCAAAGGAGTTACTTTTCAGAAATATTTCCCTCCCATTGCTTTTTTCACACTGAAAGGCAAAGACAGAGTTCTAGAGCAAAAAAGAAAAAAAAGATGGAAGATGAGAATTCTGAGAAAATGAGGTTAAATGACTTGTGTTTGGTCAAGGGCTGTTGTAAGAAGCAGGATTTAAGCAGGTCTTTGTGACTCTAATTCTAGCACTTCATCCAATAAGCAAATAAGCATTTATTGTGCACTTTTTTTTGTGTGTGAGGCAATCAGGGTTAAGTGACTTGCCCAAGGTCACACAGCTAGTATGTGTCAAATGTTTGGTCTGAGGCCAGATTTGAGCTCAGGTCCTCCTGACTTCAGGGCTGGTGCTCTATCCACTGCGCCACCTAGCTGCCCCTATTGTGCACTTTTTAATGTGCCAAATACTGTGCTAAGCATTGGGGATTAGAAGAAAGACAAAACCATGGTCTTTTGTCACCAAAATCTCATATTGTAATGGAGGAAACAGCACACTAACACTTAGGCACATTCAAGATAGAATGGCCGTTCTAAGGACCCTGGATTGTCTTGAGCCTAGGAAAATTAGGACAAAAATTCTTGATGATATCAAGAAATCTAAAATACCTTAGAATTTTGATCTATATGACCAGTGTGGGGTGAGGGTGGGAATGTGAAACCTATCAAATACCTATCCTAATTCTGCTTCCTTAATTCTAAATATATCTCATCTGTCATCATCATAAATTTATTGTCTTTTTCCTATTTTTCCCATTAAAAAGAATGAGAACCTCACCTGGAAAGGAATTGAATATTACCAAATTAAAACACTCAATAGTAATAACAAAATTGGATACTAAGAGATGCTTTGAAAGTCACTTCTTTGGCCTACTGGTTAGGAGCTACATTTTTTCCCAAATATTCCCATCTTTAGGCATAAACTTTCCTAATTTTCCATAGGGGATCAGACCTATATTAATGAAAAAATAGAAGAAAGAAGATTTATTCAAAGGAAAAGAGGTCTTTTTGAGAGGTATCAACTGCCTCCTCTACCTCTAACTAATGAATCATACAAATAAATAATGATTAACGATTGAATTTAGTGATTTGTCTTAGCCATTTTTCTCTTCCAGTGGATCAAGTTTTAAATAGAATTGTTGGCTCTTGGCGAAAATGTTTGAACAGCATAATGTGAACCAAAGAGTTCTGCATCCACAGTGTTTGGAGTATCTCCATACTTACTATTCACATGCATATCCCTTTCTCTTGTGAATTAGCGTACTTCTAAGGAATCTTGGGTATTCACATGGAGGACTGTATAGGAGAATCATTTCTATTCTCTATCCCAATAGAGTAAGAATCGAGATAAAGACCCTGTTTGTGATGGCTTTTTGCAGGTATCAAGAAACAACTAGAGAGTTATTTTCAGTTTTTCTAATTGGAAAAGAGAATTGCCACCAAGGAAGATTGGTCTACCCTAGGGAAAAGATGGTGGCCCAAGAGTTAAACTCTTGGCAGCAAGGCTATGTTACAGTAGGGAGGAAAAAGAGGAGCCAAGAAAGGAAGTAAATGATGATAAAGGAAGAAGATTCCTTCTGGCCATGGCCCCTCAAGTCTCACTTTGTAGATATTGGGACCATACTTCCTTTGCTCACTTTCCTGTACTCTGGCTGCTCTAAGAAACACTCACCTCTCTGTGAAAGAAAACTCCAGCACTTTGTGGCAGGGTGGCTCAAACTGGGAACATTCTCAGTCAGTCAACTAGAATTTATTGAGTGCCTACTCTGTTCTAAGCACTGTGCTAAGCACTGGGGATAGAAAAGCAAAAGATACTCCCTGGTATCAGGGAGCTTAGAGTTTAATGGGTTGTATCACAAAGACGGCAACCATATTTCCACGAATGACTGATACAGTCGTGCAATGTGTGAGGATGGGAAGTTGATATTGAGTGAATGAATTTCCTGACTTCTTCTTCTATAACTTGGGAGTCACAGGGGAGAGGCAAGAGGCTGAAGTTTCACCCTGAGGGATGAGTGTGGAGATTTGCAGTCATTTCTACTACTTCTGGCAATGCTATGCTTTTACTAATGAAACTGTCTTGCCTGTGGTTACAACATGAAGTCTAAATGATTTGTTAACAAGATGTTGGACCTGAAAGGATAAGAATTTCCAGGGAGTATATAAATCAATGACCAAATCTAGCTCCTAGGGAATGATAGAGAAAGCAGATCTGGGTGGTGTGTGTGTGTGTGTATGTGTATGTGTATGTTTGTGTGTAGATATGTAAGTATATATGTGTGTTTTCAGGGCACCACGTTTTATTATTACTATTATTATTTAATCTTGAACTTAACACTAAATAAAATGTTTCCATGGTAAAACAACAACAACAAAAACGTATGGTACATGACATGCTGAACCTCTATTATGTTTAACTTGCTTTACTTTTAAATTATATCGTAAATTCAATGTGTAATTTCCAAAGCTGTCAGACAAGTCCTTTTAGGAAGGACTGTCCCGGGGTAGAGCAAAAATGGCAGAGAGAAACCAGGAAGTTGCCTGACCTCTCCCCAGTTTCCATTGGAAACAATGTTAAATCAAGCCCCTAAATGGATTCTGGAGTGAGAGAACCTACAAAAAGATGGAGTGAAACAATTTTCTAGCTTAAAATAACTTAGAAGGACTACAGGAAAGGTCTGTCTCATGTGGATAAAAGGGGAGTACAGCCCAGCACATATAGCATCCAGGCAAGCCAGCAGGAGGCTCTTAGCAACCAAGGCCCCTCAATCCTGGCTCAGAAGGCTATGTGTAAGACCTCCAGCTCCTCTAAGAGCTGGAGGCAAAATATAAGCCCTGGAATCCTGGCACAACAGGCACAACTAGGCGGGGCCACCCCAACATAGTGGTCAAGCCATGAACACCTGAAGCCCCAGTTTGAAAAGCCAGTGACCAAGCCCCTGACCCCTATCACAAGAAGCTTAGAATAGTGTCCCATATGCCTCAGAAGCACAGCTTAAATTTAAAAGTCGTGAAACAGGCTAAAAATGAGTAAGAAACAGAAAAAGAGTCTTGACGATAGAAAGCTACTATGATGACAGGGAAGATTGAAACAAAACTCAAAAGAGGACAACTCTGTCAAAATGCCTAAATGTGAAGCCTCAAAGGGGAATATGAATTGGTCTCCAGCCCAAAAATCCTCTTAGAAGAGCTCAAAAAGGATTTTTAAAAAAATCAAGAAAGAGAGGTAAAAGAAAAGTTAGAAAAAGAAATGAGAGTTATGCAGGAGAATTGTGAAAAAAGAGTCAACAGCTTGGAAAAGGAAGCACAAAAATTGACCGAAGAAAACAGCTCCTTTTAAAGTAGAATTGACCAAATGGAAAAGGAAGTGCAAAAGCTAACTGAAGAAAATAATTCCTTAAAAATTAGAATTAGTCCTTTGACCCAGCAATACCACTTCTAGGGCTATATCCCAAAGAGATCATAAAAATGGGGAGAAGTCCCACACATACAAAAATATTTATAGCTGCTCTTTTTGTGGTGGCTAAGAATTGGAAATTGAGGGGACTCCCATCAATTGGGGAATGGCTGAACAAGTTGTGGTGGATGAATGTAACAGAATACTATTGTGCTATAAGAAATGATAAGCAGGGAGACTTCAGAAAAACCTGGAAGGACTTATATGAATTGATGCTAAGTGAAGTAAGCAGAACCAGGAGAACATTGTACACAGTAATGGCCACATTGTGTGATGACTGACTTTGATAGACTTAACTCTTTTCAGAAATACAGGGATCTAAGACAACTCCAAAAGGCTCATGATGGAAAGTGCTATCCACATCTAGAGAAAGAACTGTGGAGTCTAAATACAGATCCAAGCATATTATTTGATCTCTCTCTCTGTTTTGTTTTGTTTTGTTTCTTCTTTCTTGTGACTCCTCCCAATCATTCTAACTCTTCTTTACAACATGACTATGTGAAATATGTTTAGTAAGAATGTTTATGTCAAGCCTGTATCAGATCACATGCCATCTTGGGGATGGGGGAGGAGAGGGAGGCAGAGAATATTTAAAATTCAAAAGCTTATGGAGGATCAGCTAAGTGGTGGGTGCAGTGGATAGAGCACTGGCCCTGGATTCAGGAGGACCTAAGTTCAAATCCGGCCTCAGACGCACAACACTTACTATCTGTGTAACCCTGGGCAAGTCACTTAACCCCATTGCCTAACCAAAAAACAAAATAAAACAAAAGTTTATGGAAGTTAATGCTGAAAACTAAAAAATTAATTAATTAATTAAAAAAAACTATTGCATAAATTTGAATAACACCATAAAAACACTCTGGACTTTGGAAATGACAGTAACTCACCATGTGGACTTAGGCAAGTCTTTTTGTGTCTGAGTCTTTACTTTGTAGATGAAGAAAATTGATTCTTTTTACCTATAAGTAACTGTTGTTATAAATATATAAATATGCTCTTTGACCTCTAGATGATAAAGATTTATGACTGAACATTTCAGCAAAATGAAAAAAAAATTAGAATTGGGCAAGTGGAAGCTAATGACTCTATGAAACATTAAGAATCTGTTGAACAAAATGAAAAGAATGAAAAAATAGAAGAAAATATAAAATACCTCATTGGAAAAAAAAACTGACTTGGAAAATAGATCCAGGAGAGATAATTTAAGAATTATTGGATTACCTGAAAGCCATGATCAAATTGGATAGCTTCTTTCAGGAAATTATCAAGGAAAGCTTCCCTGATATCCTAGGACCAGAGTGTAAAATAGTAATTGAAAGACTCCATTGATCACTTCCTGAAAGAGATCCCAAAATGAAAAGTCCAAGAAATATTGTAGCCAAATTCTAGAATTACCAGGTAAAGGAAAAAATACTGCAAGCAGCCAGAAAGAAACAATTCAAATATCAAGGAACCAAAGTAAGGATTACACAGGACTTAGCTTCTACATTAAGGATCTAAGGACTTGGAATATGATATTCCAGAAGGCAAAGGAACTTGGATTACAACCCAGGATTAACTATCCAACAAAATTGAGGATAATATTTCAGGGGAAAAGGTGGATATTCAGTGAAATAGGGAACTTTCAAACTTTCCTGATGAAAAGACCAGAGCTGAATAGAAAATTTGATTTTCAAATACAAGATTCAAGAGAAGCACGAAAAGGTGAACAGGAAAGAAAAAACATTATTCAACAAGATTAAACCATTTACATCCCTACACAAGAAGATGATACTTATAACTCTTGAGAACTGTATCTCTATTAGTGCAGTTAGAAGTAGCATACATAGAAAGAAGGTGTTGGAATGAGATGACTGATGTCATGATATAAAAAAATTAAGGGGTAAAAAGGATTGTACTGGGAGAAGAGGAAAGGAGGAGGCAGAATAGGGTAAATTATATCATATGAAGAGGTGCAAAAGACCTATTACAGTAGAGGGAAAGATTGGAAGTGGTTAGCATTGTTTGAACCTTACTCTCATATTATTTAGCTCAAAGAGGGAATAACATACACACTCAGATGGCTATAGAAATTTATCTTACCTGATAGTGAAGTAGGAGGGAAAAGGGGAAAGAAAAGAGAAGAGAGGACTGATAGAAGGAGGACAGCAGTAGGATGGGAAAGGAGAAAGAAAAGGGGGAGGCTGATAGAAGTGAGGGCAGATTGAGGGAGGTGGTGCTCAGAAGCAAAACTCTGGTGAGGAGGGACAGAGTGAAAGGAGAGAGAAAAATATAAATGGAAGGAAATAGGATGGAGGGAAATACACATTTAGTAATCATAACTGTGAATGTGAATGGGATGCACTCTCCTATAAAATGAAAGTAGATAGGAGAGTGAATTAAAAACCATCCTACAATACGTTGTTTACAAGAAACACATTTGAAGGAGGAGAATACACAAAGAATAAAGGGAAGAGCCTGGAGCAGAATATAATATGTATCAGCTGCAGTAAAAGCAAACAAATAAATAAAACAAACAAAAAACAAACAACCAAAAAAAAAAACACAGTAGTTGCAATCCTGATCTCAGACAAAACAAAAGCAAAAATAGATCTAATTGAAAGAGATAAGGAAGGAAACTATATCTTGCTAAAAGATACCATAGACAATAAAGCAATATCAGTACTGAACACATATGCACCAAGTAGTATAGCATCCACATTCTGAGAAAAGTTAAAAGAGTTCTAGGAAAAAATGGACAGCAAAACTATACTAGTGGGGGAACCTCAGCATCTTCTTCTCAGAACTAGATAAATCTAACTGCAAAATAAACAAGAAAGTAGTTAAGGAGCTGAATAGAATTTTAGAAAAGTTAGATATGATAGACCTCTGGAGAAAATTGAATGGGGATAGAAAGGAATATACTTTTTTTTCACTTAGCAGTACATGGCACCTACACAAAAAAAATGACCACGTATAAGGGCATAAAAACCTCACCATCAAATCCAGAAAGACAGAAAAATTAAATGCATCTTTTTCAGATCATGATGCAATAAAAAATACATGTAATGAAGGGCCATGGAAAGAAAGACTAAAAGCTAATTGGAAACTAAATAATCTAATTCTAAAGAATCAGTGGGTCAAACAACAAATCATAGAAACAGTCAATAATTTCATCAAAGAGAATGACGATAATGAGATAACATGACAAAACCTATGGGATACAACCAAAACAGTTCTTAGGGGAAATTTTATGTCTCTAAATGCTTACATGAATAAAACAGAGAAAGAAGAGATGAATGAATTGGGCATGCAACTAAAAAAGCTAGACAAAGAACAAATTAAAAATCCCCAATTAAATACCAAATTAGAAATTCTGAAAATCAAAGGAGATGAATAATATTGAAAGTAATAAAATTTTGAACTCATAAATAAAACTACGAGCTGGTTTTATGAAAAAAAATTGATAGACCTTTGCTTAATTTGATTAGGAAAAAAGAAAGAAGAAAACCAAATTACCAGTATCAAAAATGAAAAGGGTGAATTCACTACCAGTGAAGAGGAAATTAAAGGAATAATTAGGAGTTATAATTAAACTACTTCAAAAATTAGGTGAAGAAGTAGTCATACCAAATTCCTTTTATGCCACGAATATAGTGCTGATACCTAAACTGGTAAAAGCCAAATCAGAGAAAAAAATTATAGACCAGTGAATGAATATCGATGGAAAATTTTTAAATAAAATACAGCAATTTATCACTAGGATAATACATTGTGACTAGTGGGGATTTGTAGCTGGAATGCAGGGCTGGTTCAACATCAGGAAAACTATAAGCATAATTAACCATATCAATAACAAAACCAACAGAAATCATCTGATTATCTCAATAGATGCAGAAAAAGGTTTTGACAACATACAGCACCTGTCCTATTAAAATCACTGGAAAGCATAGGAATCAATGGAGTTTTTCTTAAAATGATAAATAGTATCTATTAAAAAACCATCAGCAGGCATTATAAGTAAGGGGCTAAGCTAGAATCATTCCCAGTAACATGAGGGGTGAAATAAGAATGCCCATTATCACCACTATCATTCTGTATTGTAATAGAAATGTCAACTTTAGCAATAAGACAAGAAAAAGAAATTGAAAGGGTTAGAATAGGCAATAAAGAAACAAAGCTATCACTCTTTATAGGTGATATGATGGTATATTTAGAGAATCCTAGAGAATCAACTAAAAAATAAACTGCTTGAAACAATCAACAACTTTAGCAAAGCTGTAGGATATAAAATAAATCCACACAAATCATCAGCATTTCAGTATATTACCAACAAAGCCCAACTTTAAGAGATTGAAAGATAAATTCCATTTAAAATAACTGTAGACAATATAAAATATTTAGGAGTTTACCTGCTAAGACAAACCCAGAAACTGTGTGAACACAGTTACAAAACTCTTTTCACACAAATAAACTAAGATCTGAACAACTGGAAAAAATATTAATTGTTGATGAGTAGACAGAACTAACATAATAAAAATGACAATTCTACTTAAATTCATTTACTTATTTACTACATTACTAATCAAACTACCAAAATTATTTTGTAGAGCTAGGAAAAATAACAAAATTCATCTGGAAGAACAAAATGTCAAGAATATCAAGGGAATTAATGAAAAAATACTAAGGAAGGTGGCCTATGGCCTATCTGTGCCAAATCTAAAACTATATTATAAAGTGGCAATCATCAAAACTATTTGGTGTTGGCTAAGAAATAGAGTTGGATCATTGGAATAGGTTAGGTACACAAGACACAGTAGTAAATGACTATAGTAATTTACTGTTTGATAAACCCAAAGACTCCAGTTTCTGGGATAAAAACTCACCATTTGATAAACCTTCTGGGAAAACTGGAAAATAGTATGGCAGAAACCAGCCATAGACCAACATCTCACACCCTATCCATAGGTTCCCAAAGCAGGTGATACCCTTTGGGGTGTGCTGGAATGATCCAGGGGAGCAATAGTAACCTCAGGTGATACAACTTAAAAATAACTGTTAAAGGGTTAAAGGATTAAAGGAAGTAGAATTCCAGGGGGGCACTGAGTAATTTTTTTTTTATTTTTGAAAAGGGGGCAGTAGGCTAAATAAGTTTGAGAACCTCTCAAAATGTGTACATGATTTAGATATAAAGGGTGCTACTATAAGCAAATTAGGAAGGCAAGGAATCATTTCGCTGTCAGATTTTTGAGAAGAGAAGAATTTATGACCGAACAAGAGATAGAGAGGATTATGAAATGCAAAATGGATAATTTTGATTATATTAAATTAAAAAGTTTTTGCACAAACAAAACCAATGCAACCAAGATTAGAAGGAAGTCAGAAAGCTGGGACATGATTTTTATAGCCAGCATTTCTGATAAAAGTCTCATTTCTCAAATATATAGAGACCTGAGTCAAATTTATAAGAATGCAAGTCATTCCCTAATTGAGAAATGGTCAAAGGATATGAACAGGCAGTTTTCAGAAGAAGGAATTAAAGCTGTCTATAGTCATATGAAAAAAATGCTCTGAATCACTCTTTATTAGAGACATGCAAATTAAAACAACTCTGAGGCACCACCTCATATGTATCAGATTGGCTAATATGACAGAAAGGGAAAATGATAAATGTTGGAGAAGACATGGGGAAATTGGAACACTAATGCATTGTTGGTGGAGTTGTGAACTGATCCAACCATTCTGGAGAGCAATTTGGAACTACACACAAAGGGCCATAAAACTGTGCATACACTTTGATCCAGCAATACTACTACTAGGTCTGTATCCCAAAGAGATCATAAAAAAGGTAAAATGACCCACACATACAAAATATTTATAGCAGCTCTTTTTGTGGTGGCCAAGAATTGGAAATTGAAGGGATGCACACCAATTGGGAAATGGCTAAACAAGCTGTGGTATATGAATGTGATGGAATACTGTTGTGCTATAAGAAATGATGAGCAGGCGAACTTCAGAAAAACCTGGAAAGGCTTATATAAACTGATGCTGAGTGAAGTGAGCAGAAGCAGGAGAACGTTGTACACAGTAACAGTCACATTGTGTGATGACTAACTTTGATAGACTTACCCCTTTTCAGCATTGCAAGGATCTAAAACAATTCCAAAAGACTTGTGATGGAAAATGTTGACCACACCAGAGAAAGAACTATGGAGTCCGAATGCAGATCAAAGCATAATACTTTCACTTTATTTGATTTTTTATTCCTTTCTCTTTTTTGTTCTGAGTCTTCTTTCACAACATGACTAATATAGAAATATGTTTAACATGATTGTACATGTATAACCTATATCAGATTGCTTGCAGTCTTGGGAAGGGGTGAGGGAAGAGATGGAGAGAGAAAAATTTGGAGCTCAAAATCTTACAAAGGTGAATGTTGAAAACTATGCTTACATGTAATTCAAAAAATACTATTAAGTAAAAAAAGGAAGAACTGTCCCACATGTTATCCTTACAACATTCTTTCTACCTGGAATTCTTTCCTCTTTCTGTTCAATTGGTCAACAGGTGGGACTCTGAACTAAGTTCTAGTCCAGGCTCTCTCACTTAGAATTTATATGACCTCTCTATGACTTAATTTTCTATTCTGCATATTGGCAATAAGTAATATTTATTTTACATATCTCACAGGGTAGTTGTGTGAATCAAATTAGGAATTATATGTAAGTGCATAGTCAGTCAGTCAACAAGTATTTATTTAACACCTCTTGTTTAACAATAATTTTGCTTGGTATTGGGGACAAAAAGACAGATAAACAAAAATAATTCCTCCTCTCAAACCTTCTCCTCATTATCTTCCTATACCTAATTCATCTCATCTCCTCCAGGAAGCCTTCCCAAACATACAGCCTTCAGTCAACACATCCTACTTCATCTTTCTCTATTACTGGATTGTTTTTGTTCATTCTTCACATTTACCATATTAATTTCTTCTATTGTTCGTTCTTTGTTTTCCAATTGATCTTTTTTCAGATTGTAAACTTCAGAAAATCATTGAAACATATAATTTTCATTCTGAAATATGACACTGAATTCATCTCCTCTGATTCCTTATTTTACAAAGAAAGAAAATTAAGGAACAGAATCAAAATCTGGGAAGTGGCTCCATGCACCTGTCATTGGAATACCTTAATAGCAAACATATATGAGATAGTAATAGTTTCTGAAATGCTAGCTTTGGAAACAGAAACTAAGAAAATAATGGCACAGTTCACTCTTGATGCTCTGTTTATTTTAACAGAGGTTAAACCAGCAACAGGTTAAAGAAGGACTGTAAACCATACACCAGAGAGAGTGAATGCATAGAGGCTTCTGTATAGATGAATACATTCTGTTCTTGGGCACGGTTGGGGAATTGGGTCTTCTGGTTAATTAAATATTCTGATTAATAGAGTTAATAAAATTGGGTCATGAATCATCAAAGATTAGCATGCCATAAACTGTACTAAAATCCATACCAAACATAATTGAATATTTCTTTTTTGATTTAGGAAATATTTCAGGATCTTGTAATTCTTCAAGTTCATTATTGTGAGGGCTGATTGCATTTTTGCTGCAAGTAGATAGAACTGTCATCTGATAGAGGTTTCTGATTGATAGAATGCTTCCTTTTGTAAATCACTTTGGGGTATGAAAAATCCTGTGACCTTTTTTTTTTTAAAGGAAACCTATCAATAATTGGGTGTGCATTTTGACTTTCCTTTCTCCAGGTTGGCAACCTTGCAACTGGTAATTCCATTTTCTGAAATAGCCCACAGCTGTGGAAATGAATGAAGGAAAGTGACCCACATTAAGAAGCAAACCTATTACCAGGAGACTATGATCTCATTCATATCCTACTCTGAGCAAAAGAGCTTAGACAAGCTCACCTTCATAGTATAACCTTGGATAAGACATGTAAGTCTCCTCCACCTCAGTTTCCTGATCTGTGTAATCACAGACTCTCAGGGTTGGAGGGAACTTGAAAGGTCACTTAGATCTACCTATACCTGAATAAGAACTCCCACTATCATGACCTTTACAACATCCCCAAATGATCATCTTGCCTGTCCTTGAAGACATCAAGTTAGGACAATCCATTACTTCTCAAGGTAGTTTATTCAAGCCTTGAACAGCTCTGATTGTTAGAAAAAAATTTTCCTTATATCAAATTCAAATTTGTCTTCTGGTAACTTTAACCTTTTACTCATAGTTTTGCAAGTCTAATCCCTATTCCATATGGAAAACCCTTAAAACATTTAAAGGCACCCATCATAGCCAACCCTTCTCTTCTCCTGATTAAACATCTTTGGGTCTTTCAACAGACCATCATATGAGATGACCTCGATGATTTTCATCATCCTCTTCATCCTCCAGTGGACTCTATTCAGGTTACCAATGTCTTCCTTAGAAGGTGGTACACAAAATAGAATACCATTTTCCAGAGCATAGCAGAGTATACTGGCACTATGAACTTCTTTGTCCTAGGCACTGTGCCTCTCTAAATGTGGCATAAGATTACATTATTCATTCATGTCTAGAGCATGATATGGTATTGAATCAACTAAAACTTCAAGAACTTTCAGTCAAATTACTACCAACTTATATCTGTGAAGTTTTCCTTTGAAATCAAGACTTTGCATGTTTAAATTTCCTTGCTATGATTTGACCTAATTGTCTATTGCATTGAGACCTTTATGAATCCTGTCTCTGTCATTAAGTGCATTATCTATTTTCTCTAGTTTTTGTTTCATTTGTAATATTGTCAAGTATAACTTCTTTGCCTTATCCAAGTCATTGGTAAAAACATTTGATAGCACAGGGTCAATCATGGATCTTTGAACTAATCCTCTGATAATTTCCTGCCATATTAACAGACCACTCTTTGTGTCTGACTATTCAACCATTTCTAAATTTACTTCATTTTATTTTTCACAGATAGTTCCCATCTCATCACCTCCACAATATGAGATATTTTTTCAAAAAACCTTGGTAAAATATAACTAACTCACGCCTGTAGTGTTCCCCCTCATATGCCAGGTTAGTAAGTCTATCTGAAAAAACTGTTAAGGTTAGCTTGATACATTCTGTTCTAATGAAACTGTATAAATATTGTTGTTATCATTACATCCTTTTATTTAGGTTATGCAGAGAGTCAGTCCCTCAATTTCATTACTCTAACATCGAGGATGATTACACATATGAAGAGAAGTGAATATGAAGAATATACCAATTTTATGAAGAATATTATAAGGTGAAGAATTATAATGGGAAACTATTTGGCCAACACATTTCTGACTGGTTTGACTCATCACCCAGCACACATAAATATATATGTACATAATCAAGTATTTATAATTTCAAATGCCATTCTTCCCTTTTGTGAGTAAAAAATGAACATTATTTACTCCCAGATAATGTATAGAGTCCTTGCCCTTCATCTGAGAGAATCAAATTAGAAAATATTGCTAATGCTTGCTCTGTGGAATGGAATGTCATTCAACCAAGTGTGTATGTGTGTGTTTGCTTTAAGATAAGCATGAGTCCTGTGAACCATCTAGGTGTATTTTATATCAGTAAGTTGATTCCCTTAGCCCACCCCACCATGTAACTTACCTTTACTTTGTGAAATCTTTTTTTGTGAGTTATACAATTAAAGTCCAAGTCAATCGGCTATGTGAGAAGAGACTTAACCGATGAAAAGAAATAGTATAATTCTTTTACCTGACAAGTCTTAATCTAGAATGTTCTCTCTGCCCACACCTATTAGAATTAGAGAAAAACATGTAACTTTTTGTCTGGTGAAACACACTTTTCCAGAGGATATAGCCTTACATGGAGAAAGTAGTTAAGGAGATTTTTTTAGGCCTATACTGAAGAAGTTGTTGCGTTAGCTGAAACTCCTCTATTTATTACTATGCTAGAATTTTGTTATACTATAACCATAGGAAATACGGCCTCTAAAGAGATTTTTAGATTAAGATAGAAATTATTATGTTAGCATTTAGGTACATTCACATACATTTTATCATGCATTTACTACTAGTTTACCAAAATTCTTTTTTCCCTTTAATTTCATGTTGTTGTATGTTGTATTAATGATTTATTTTAAGTCTTCACTGTCTAGATTTTCCATTTAGAATGTGTTACAGGCCAGTCTGTGAAAAAAGGAGGGTCCTCATAGCCTTAAGTGTGTAGAATAGATAAAAAGACCCTGCCAGATTCTATGCAAAGTTTTTTTTTCATTTAATAAAGATCAAATGTTTGTATAAAGTCAATCTGGGGTCTAGCTGCTTCAATCTTAGTCAATCACTGTCCCCTAATGCTTTATGAACAGGACTTGAAGTGAGGGAAAATGTTTACACAACAAGAGACATATCAAGGGCTAGTATTTTATTTATATAAAAGTATAAAGACTGAGTCACCCATATTACTGCTACTTTGCCCCATATATTTTCCATGGATGCAGGTACTTTTGTTGGAGGACTGGTCATTGGTTTAGAGATTCTCTAGGTTTGCACTGGAACATGACCATAATCTAGAATCACCTTCATGGTTCCTTTAGCAACCATAGTCTTTGGGCTTGCTGTCTATCCTCAATCTTCTTGACTGTACCCTACCATTCAATAAAACCAGGTTGGAAAAGTGAGTTGTATGTTGAGCTTTGTCATTATTTTAGTGGCACAACCATTGAATTGTAACTACTGATTTAGAAAGTATTTATTACTAAAGGTTGGGGAAATAGGTAAGAGAGAATGATTAGAATTTCAGCCTTTGAAGATTAGCTATTTGAACCCTAGGCAAAAATATCTAGAGGAGTGTAGTTTTATGGTGAAGATTTGAAGATGAGGTTATATAATGATCAGCAAAGAAACTGGAGATATGTCACTTGGAGAAAAGAACACTGGTGGTAGGAACAATATAGTAATCTTTAAGTACTTAAAGGACTATTATGTGAAAGGGTAATTCAGTTTGTTTTGCTTAATTGTGGATGGCATAATTAGGAGCAATGGGTAAACATTGCAGAAGGACAGATTTTTTTTCTTGACCCAAGGGGGAAGGGAAAAAAAAAACTAACAATTAAAATTATCCAAGAGAAGAATGGGCTACCTTGGGTGGTAACAATACATTACAACCAAGAAGATTTGGTTATGAGTTATAAATGAACTGGAAAGGGAGCTACTGGAGAGAGAGGGGCCAGTAAGTAGGCTATTGGAGCTGTTCAGATGAAAAGTTACAAAGGTTTGCATGAGAGTGGAGGAAGATTAAAGGCTGGGAGTCTATATAGATTCATAAGCAAGGGAGAATATTCTAAAAATATATAGTCATAAAATATGATCATTATTCACATATTTCTTGATGAGTACACCTTTGACAAATGCTTTGTAAAGTTGAAGGGAAAGTATTTTTTTACAGTTATGACAATTTCAATTTTTTTAAAAAATCTTTGAATCCCTAGGGAGTAATAGTGTATTACATATAGTATATTAAAAAACAATTATTGAATTAATGACAAAGACATTAATAATAAAGATTAAAATAAAATAAAATTGTTTCTTTTCAACTATATCAAATTGACTATTCATGCTCAAAAATTCTTTTGAGTTAAGAGCAATTATTTTCTACTACTCTTTTAGTCATCCAGAATAATACTGAGATAATTATCTTTCAAGAGAGTTGATAGTATGTTGAGCAAAATATAGATTGTCTGAGCACCTGGAAGAAAATAGCATACGCAGCAAGTAGTCAATAAATATTGAGTGACCTTCTCTCATTTCCACACCAGACTGAATAATATTCCTCAGCATGTTTCAAATTGGCAATAATTTTCCACAGCCACCTTTATATATCACATAACTATGTCAGTAATACTAGAATTAGAGTTAGGAAAAATCTCCCCTTCACAGAAGAGAGATGTGTAACTGAGCCCCAGCCCACAGGGAAAGACACACCTGCTCCAGAAAAAAAAAATGAAATAATGTGGTTGCTATGGTAGGAGAGAAACAACTTCACTGTACAGAAGCCATGGGAGATGCTGAGGCAGATAGAGACTGCCAAGTGACTGGACAAAAACAGGAGAGACCTAGTTGTAGCTTTGTGGGTAGAGTCCCTTCCATCCAAACTTAGACTCCTTTCCATTAAAAAGTATCTATACTTTCAATGAGATCTTACACCACCAGGGTAGCAAGGCTGGTGATCTGAATGAGATCTGTGATCAGTACTTTCCCTGAATAGTGTTATTAGGATCATTTCACTTTGGAAAATATGTGAGTGGGTTGACAAACATGAATAAAAGGCTGAGATCCCTTGCTTAATCAATTGAAGATACCTATTCTTTCTCATCAAATAAGTGAGTTTATGGCCTGGCCTTGGGAATTTCCCCACTAAGTTTAATCTCATGAAAAGGTATACTGTTTATGTATTCCCTGGGTAATGGTAATTCCAAATAGCAATTCTCCATGTATCTCTATGTTTTTCTGGGCAGTAGAACAATACTTTGGCATGTGTGTGTGGTGAAGTGTTTTGTCCTGAGGTCAGTCAACTTTCTAAAGAAGATTGCCAAGTATGAGGTGTAGCACCAAACTAGGCTAACAGCTGATGTCTTAAAATACGGTCCTGAAGCTCTTCTGTCTTTATTTCTAAAAATTACAATCTGAGAGGATCTAGATCCTCTATCAACTCATGTATAAAGGCAACTGAGCAACTCTTAGAAGGTCTAATTACTCAGATTCACAAAATCATAAAATTGGGATAAAAATCAGAGGCCACGTAATACAACTTTTACCTGATTAGGAATCCTTTTATAATATAGCCTGTAATAGTCATCTAGTCTTTGCTTATGACACCTATATAGGGAGAAAACACTACACTTAAGGTATCATGTTCTTCTTTTGGATAAATCTAATTATCCAAATTATTAGATAATATCTAATTATCATGTTCTGTGAACATGCCTTATTTCCCCCTACAAGGTTAAAAGCTCTTTAAAGACATGACCAATGTCATATTCATCGTTGTATCTCTCCTAGTGCCTAACAGAATCTTGCAGGTGGTAGAGATACAATGTTTTATGGAAGGAATGAATGTTGGAAAAAAGTATAAGAGAAATAACATATGATTAAATAATTAAGGAGTAGCAGTCATCTAAATTCACTGCCACAAACAACCTTTCTTACTTCCATATGTGAACCACCATAAAATAATGGCTTCCTTTTACTTGTTTCATTATAGGTGAAAAAAATCAATTTGCTATATTATTAAAATGATCAAATATATGTTGAATGCCTACTATATATAAGGATTTTTCTGTCAAATAAGGCATGGCCCCTGCCTTCAATATCCTGAAGGAGGTAAGACTTATGCGCAGATATTGAGAATACAAAGTGAAATGGAAAAGCACGTGAGGTGTTGGCAAAACTCTATGGGGGTTGACTAGAGCAGAAGGATCTCTTCTGGCAGTGGGAATAAGGATCAGTAAAGGCTTAATGGAGGAGGTGGCATTTGATCTTGACCTTGCAAGGATGGTTAACAATAGTAGTTGTCAACTTTTAGATGGTACTTTCAAGTTTGTGCTTAATTGATTATCTCATTTGATAAGCAATAGTGCCTGCCACTAGAGTTGTTGATGATCTCATTATCAAATAATTATCTAATTATCAAATTAGATAATCAACAGCAGCTGTGCAAGGTAGGTCCTACTAGTATTATTATCCTCATTTTATCATTGAAGCAACTGAGGGTGAGAGATGAAGTGCCTTCTTCATGGGGTTACTGTCAGAGGTGATATTTGAACCCAGGTCCTTTTTCACTCCGAGTCTAGGGCTCTTTTCCCAACATCATGGATTTGGGAAAGAGTTGTGATAGAAAGCAAGTGACAAGGACTCTGTTTTATATATAATATAAACTGTTTATTTGGGCCTACAGTTCACTTTTTAATGGAAGAGGTACCTCACAACTAAATCCTGACAAATGAAATTCACAATGAGCACCATGATTTATGCCAAAGGAAATATTAGCTTCAAAGAAATGGCAGCATAGCACACCATTAAACTATGGATCTTATCTTTGTCCTGCACAATGAGGATTGTTAGCAATACAGGCATGTATGTGGATTGATGAGCAGCTCTGGGTACCTTGCAGATTTATAAGGAAGGGTGGATAAAAGCCATTTGATGAAGAGGTTTGGGTTTTTTTCTTTTTTGCATTGATGCAGTGATGCCTACATTTTAAATGAGTGACTGGAAAATGCCTGCTTATTATTAATGCACGCAATTTGGCAGGGTAGATAATTGGACATGATGCATTATTAAATGTGCTGACCATTTTAAGATATGCAATTTTTAAAAACCTACCTAAATGGAGTACTGTTAAACAAAATTCTTTCACCAAGACACAGAAGAAAAGAGAACATTCTTCTTTCTTGGAAGACCATAGAATTTTTATTATTCTGTGTTAAGTAGGACTGTGATGGAGTAGAAAGAACCTTTCAGTTGAATTTGGAAGAACTAGGTTGGAAGCCCTATTTTTAGTCATGTCAAAGAATAAGTTGGTCCATATTCATTTATTAAGCACCTACTCTGTGCCAGGCACTGTGCTAAGCACTGAGAATATGAGTTCATAATGAGCTTAGAGGTGATCTAATTAAGTCAATAGATACATATTTGTGAATTAAACCTAAAACATCCATGCCAAATAGCCATCAAACTTCTATTTGAAGACCTCCATTGAAGAACTAACCCCTTTCAGTTCCAGTTTAAGAACACAGATCTCATCATGTTACTATTCTTCTCAAGAATCTTCAGTGCTACCTAGTACCTCAAAGGAAAAAAAAAATACATTCCTTAGACAGTTAAAGTCCTTCACAATTTAGCCTGCATTTCCATACTTGTTAGACATTTTTCCCCATCACAAATTCTATGTTCCAGCCAAATGGCACTACTAGCTCTTCTCTGAACTTGACATTTCATTTTTTTAGCATGGTGCAGGCCATGCCCTATGCACTCCTTCTCTTCTACATCTTATAATATTTAACTTCTTTCCAGGCTCAGCTCAGACACCACCTCCTATAGAAGGCTTTTCTGATCACCATAACTCCTAATGTTCTCTTCCACAAATGCTAAAATATTTGTTTACCTGTTTATTTTTCCATATCCCCAAAGCATAATGTGAGCAGTCCAAAGGAAGGGCTTTGTTTCTTTTCTTTTCTTTTCTTTTCTTTTCTTTTCTTTTCTTTTCTTT
>NW_020949548.1:4926045-4965143 GCF_900497805.2 Vombatus ursinus | reverse complement strand
CTTTTCTTTTCTTTTCTTTTCTTTTCTTTTCTTTTCTTTTCTTTTCTAAAATCTCCAGGACCTAGTAAGATGCCTTGAACTTGATAGGCACTTAATTGCTTCTTATCAAACTGAAGTGAGTTAAATGTTCACTGGAACTAAATTTGGCTCTCTGCCACTTCTGCCTATTCTCCTAATGTGCCCTTGGTGGGAGGGACAGTAGAACTAGTGTAATTTTTCCCCTAAATGACATCTCTTCAAATACTTGAATATAGCTATCAAAAGGCAGGTTACTAGTCTCATCATCTTCTCCTTGTGACCCTGGGCAAGTCACTTAACTTGCTTCAGTTTCCTCATCTGTAAAACAAGCTGGAGAAAGAAATGGTAAACCACTCTGGGATCTCTGCCAAGAAAACTCCAACTGGGGTCATGAAGAGTCGGACAAGACTGGACAACTTAGGCAGTTAGGTGGCACAATGGATAGAGTTCTGGGCCTGAAGTCAGAAAGACTCATCTTCCTGAGTTCAAATCCACCTTCAGGCACTTAGTAGCTGTGTGACTCTGGGCCAATCACTTAATCCTGTTTGCTTCAATTCCTTATATGAAAAATGAGCTGGAGAAAGAAATGGTAAACCATTCCAGTATCTTTGCTAGGAAAATGCCAAATGTACTTATGAAGAGTTGGAAATGACTGAACACCAACAAAAATCAAACTTTTTTTGTAAAATGTGGTGCCTAAAATTGAAATAATACTGAAGATGTGGACTGACTAGGATAGAAGGTAGGGTGATATTATGAACCTTATCCAAGATTCTATGCCTCTGTTAAAGAAGCCCGAGAGCATGTTAACAAGCAGCCACATCAAACTATTGACTAATATTGACCTTGTGGTCTGCTCAATCCTTCAGATCTTTTTCACATGACCAGTTATTTAGTTGCCAAATACTGTACTTTCTTTTTCTACAATATCTCTTTCATGTACCCTCTCTATACTCATATAGCCTGACCATCCCAGTTCAGTCTCTCATCACCTTTCACTTTTACTACTGCAATCACTTCTAATTGGGCTCAGATCTCTTCCCCACTCCATTTCATTCCCTACATCACATCAAATTGATTTTCCTCAAACATGGGTCTGACCATGTCACCCCCTACTCAGTAAACTCTAATGCTTTATTCTTACCTCTAGGATAAAGTATAAACTCTTCTGTTTGGCATCTAAGGCTCTTCATAGCTTGCCTCCTTTCCTACTTTTCCAATCACTTAAGGGATTACTCCTTTCCTTATTCTCTTCAGTTTAGCCATGCTGTCTTATTTGCAATTCTACTCACAAGAATGCTCCATCTCATGTTCTCATGCAAAAGCACATTATATTTTCCCCATACCTAGAATGCTCTGGCACCTCACTCTTGCCTCTCAGAATCCCCCACTTCCTTTAAGACTCAGATGCCTTTTCTGCAGGATGCCTTTCTAGAGACTTCATCTGTAAGGCATTCTTACATCTACTCTGTATTTATTTTATATATGCAGATTTGTGTATTTGTTGCTTCTCCCTAGCTCCTTGAGAGGAGAGGTTTTTATTTTTACTTTTTCTTTGTATCTTCAGCACTTAGTATGGCATCTGGTGCATTATTGTTGTTGTTGTTCAGTCATGTCTGACTCTTCATGACCCTGTGAGCCATAGCACACCAATATTGTCCATGCAATTTTCTTGGCACAAATACTGGAGTGGGTTGTCATTTCCTTCTCTGGTGGATTAAGGCAAAAAGAAGTTAAGTAACTTGCCCAAGGTCACACAGCTAGTAAGTGATTTCTGATCTGAACTCAGCTTTCTTGACTCTAGATCCAGGGCTCTATCCACTGAGCCACTAGCTCAGTGCTGCCTGTAGCATGGTGCCATCTGGCTACCTGGCACATAGTTGGTTCTGAATAAATGCTGATTTGCTAGTATGCTACGACTTATTCTTGTGGAAACCATTTTTGTCTCTTAGTGATCAGTTTCCTTTTTTCAAGCTTGACAAACAGATTTTTGTGCTAATACATTCTAGAATTTTGCTAGGAATCAAAGTCAGGCACACTGATGTGTAGATCACATGAATGACATTCTCCTTCCCCTCTTCCTCCTCTTTTTTCCTCCTCTTCTTCTTCTTCCTCTTCTTTCTCCTCCTCTTCCTCCTCCTCCTCCTATTCTCCTCCTTCTTCTCTTTCTCCTTCTTCTCCTCCTTCTTCCTTCTCTTCCTCCTCTTCTTCTTCCTCTTCTTCTTCTTCCTCTTCTCCTTTCTCCTCCTCTTCTTTCTCCTCTCCCTAGTCTCCTTCTCCTTCTTCTCTTTCTTCTCCTCTTTCTCCTTCCATTTACCTGACTCCAGTTCTGTAATGCATCTCTTACTCACCACTACCTTTCAAAGATCCAGGAGGGTTTCTCAGCAATCTCCCCCTCTGGTCTTCCATTAACCTGTGATATAGTTTAGTTAAGCCTTGATTACTTGAAGCCATTGAGGTCAGCTACAGTAGATATTTTCTTGCATCAGTTTACACTTCTTGGGTTTCAAGTCCTTGTAAACCATTTTTGATCTAACTTCCCAGTGATTGTAAGTAATTTTTATTGTCAGATACTCTTTCCTAATCTTTAAAATGGAGGTGCTCATATGAATATTACTCCCGTCAAAAGATTGTTATAAACAACACTTTCTATAAACCATTAAGCACTATATAACATTGCTATAAAAATTAATGCACAAGAAATGCTTTCTTGTAACTGAAGCCAGCTCTACATTAATGAACTGAAAAAGTGAATTAAAGCAATTTTTTTAAAATAACTCAGATCATGTCCAAGAGCTGAAACTATGGAATCATGAAATCTCAGAATTGGAAATTAGTTAAGAGGTCAAGTGTAGTAATTGTCAGAGGAGGGATCTCTTCTATAATGATTTATCAAAGTGCATTTGGAATTTATTTACTTCTTTTCCACTCTTCTCTCTTTACTTTCATGATTGCACATGCAACACATTTTTATTTAGGGAAGTGTGGGGACCCAGAGGCAAGGAAAGGGTTTGGACTTGTGATTTCCTGAAATTCTCTTGTAAAAATTTTCTCTCATGAAAATTAGTAACTCACCTGTAAGTTATAATCTTACAGACATGCCTGGGGCAATGAGGAGTTAAATGACTTACCCAAAGTCAGGTGGCCAATGTTCCTGAGAGATAGGATGAGAACTGATACTGACCCTCTATCCATTATATTATTCTGTTTATCCTATATAAAGTTATGCTTAAAATTATTTTTGTTTTCATAGATAGGTTGGACATTGATGAATGTGAGGCTTTGGGATAAGAATTCAGGCTCTGGCATTAGAAGACCTGGGTTCCATTCGGCCTGTTATATACTACCTGCATGACTCTGGTTAAGTTGTTTAACCTCTCTGAGCCTTGTTTTTCTTATCTGAAAAATGAGGTAGCGAATAGATGACCTCCAGGATCCTGGCCAACTGTTGAAGGAACTTCAAGAGAGACAAACCCCTAAACCTCAGTGAAGTCCTGAGTCTCCCTCATATTTCTTCCCCAAGTCAACATCAGTTAAATTTCACAAGTATTTTTTAACGTGCCTCTATTGTACAGATTCTTCCGGGATTTGTACCAGAGCTAGAAAATTACATTTCTGCCTTTAAGCAGCTTGTGGTTTTCTTGGAAAGATAAAGTATACATGGAACAATTAGTATTCTAAGATCATTGGAAAACAAGGACTCTGAATTAAGAAGCATACCACTTCTCTTCTGGGAGTTCACAAAATGGAGTCAAAAACATGAGTTGGAATAGCAAAGGGTGACTTCCTTCATATATTTTTCCTAGAACTCTAATGGACCTTGGAGGTTACCCAATAGAAACATTTATCTTGCAGATGAGTTGTGATCTGCATGGATCTGTACTGTGCTACTAACATTTTTATCAATGACTTGCATAATGGAATCGATGTTATGCTCCTCATGCTTATCAAATTTGAAGGTGACACAAAGCTAACATACTGAACAACATTAATATAACATTTTTTTTCTTTTTCTTTTGTCTTTTTTTGAGGTTTCTTTGAGTAAAAACATCATATAAAAGGCACCACAGCCCCTTTACCCTCCTGGGAGTGATCTGTTATACCTGTCTGGGTTCAGGGATATTCTAGTGGTTCATACTCATGATCTATCTATCTATCTATCTATCTATCTATCTATCTATCTATCTATCTATCTATCTATATGCAGGGCAAGGTCACACAGATCTGTGCATTTGCTACAGAGCTGGTTTTTGACATTATCAGTTTCCAGAAAGATCTTGATATCCTAAGGCTTTTACCTGGATCTAATAGTAATAATAGTAAGGATAATAATAATAATAAGGATAATCATGATTGCTAACATGTATATAGTGCTTTCTATGTGTACTTATACTGCAGCACTATATCAATGTTATCTCATTTTATCTTCAAAGCAACCCTGGAAGGTAGGTGATATCATTATCCCCATTTTATCTCCATTTAGATGAGGAAAGTGAGGTGCATAGAGGTTAAGTGACTTGCCTAGGCTCACATAGCTTATAAGAGTTTGGGCTGGATTTGAACTTGGGTCTTCCTGATTCCAGGCCTGGTACTCTATCCATGGTGCCTCCTAGCTGTCCCAATAATAAGATGAAGCAATATGATTAAAGTCAATGAAGTGTAAATTCTTACAGCTGTGTACAAAAATGCCCCAGCTTGATCAATACTAGTTTGGGGAGACTTGGATAGACAGCGTATTTGCAGATTTTATTTGGCTAAAATTTCAATATAGCCAGGAATGTGATGTGACAGCCAAAAAAGCTAATGCGATAATATCCTGTGAAGTAAGAGACATAGGAATGGGTCAGGGTGAAGGTGGATTAGGAGAGGGGAGCTAGACAATGGGTGTCAGTGCCATTATGCTTTGACCTTGTCAGATCTCATCAGGAGCAATATGCTCAATTCTGAGTATTCTCAGTTTAAGAAGGACTTTGATAAGCTGGAGAATATATAAAGGAGGATAGCCTGAATGGTGAAAACCCAAGCATAGTGAAAGCCCAAGCAGGATGGTGAAAGACCAGCCTGGATAGTGAAAGTCCAACCAGGATAATGAAAACCCAACCTGGATGGTGAAAGCCCTTGAATCTCTCTTATGTGAGAATCAGAAATGGACATTTTTTTTATGTAGAACAGAATACTCAGGGGACATTAATAACTTTGTTCAGGTACTTAAAGGACTGTCATGTGGAGGAAGGATTAAGTTTATTTTTTTCTTTGGCTTCAGAGAACTGACCCAGGAGCACAAGTTTTGAAAGAGTCGGTTTAAGCTCACTGTCTGGGGAACACACCAAAACCCAACCAAACAAAAATGAAACAACCCAACAAAAACCACCAAGATCTTGACAATTAGAGCTGTCCAAAAGTAGAATGGGCCACCTATAGAGATGGTACATTCTTTCTCATTGAAAAATCTTTAAACATTGGCTGAATGATCACTTGCAAATATATTACAGTAAGAACTCCTTTCATGGTCAGTGAGGTCCATTCCAACCATAAAACCTTCTGATCCTATGACCTGGGACTTTCCAGTCTCTGACAGAGGTACAAATGAGAAATACAGTAACCAAAGAGAAGTGGGACAAGCAAAGGCCTGGATATGATAGATACTGGAAAATTAGCCCCCTGGAGAATTGGTTAAAACTTTATCTTTTCCCCCAAGGCTTTCTTTATTATGGAAAACAGGAAACTTAGCTCATCTGTCACCTCAGAGATTGCTGAGATGCAATTTGAAGTGACTACAGATTCTGTCTGTTTGCTGCATGTCATTTGTGTGGTAGATGATAAATACAGTTCTCTTAAAATTCTCTCGGGGTGCAGTCCTCTCACTCATTTCATCCATTATGTTCAGGCATAGGGAGTTGGGGATGGAGAAGTATTTTATTGCAGTTTTGCCCTTTAAAACACGGAGACTTCCTTAGCTCCAAGAGGTACTCTACCAACATTTTCTTTCTACTTCCCACATGCTGCCCCTTTGGTTTCCCTCTTAGTAATTGATCCATGGGGTTAGATCCTCTTGGAATTGATGCATTCAGGCAGCATCTGCAGTCTCATGGGGGTTGGTTGCTAGGCAACCTCACCTGTAGACAGGATGGCTGCTGGGCCACTTTCACTCTGAAAGCCTTGCTTGAGAAGGACCTGAGGAGCAAGTTACTCTGAATTGTCAAGGTTCAGGGAAAAGAGAGCTCTGGGACACGGACTTAAGATGCTCAAAAGGCATACTCAGGGTCTAGAAAATCTGCATGGAAACTTTAGTTGAGTTTTTTTAGGCCATTTTTCTTAAAATGATAAAATAAAATTTAAAAGAAGTACCTTAGCAAATATAGAGGATATTTAAGTATCCAGCCTATGTGTATGTGTGTTTTAAGATTTTAAAATATGAACAGTAAAAAAAAATCATTTTAATTCTCCTCCTGAGATCTTTTTATGGCCATTATCTTCCATTACTTTATATTTTAGGCCCTTACTCTTTCCTCAGAGCTTATATATTAACATACTACCCTGGTTTCACTCCTCTTGAACACTATTTCTTTAATTATAAAATATTCATTTCTTAAGACAAGGCTGCAGGATGAGTTTTTGCACACTTTTTTATCTGCTTTACTGTCAGACTTCAGAGGATGTTAGTGCTGAAAGGGTCCTTAGATGTTATCTAGTCCAAACCTTGCATTTGACCCAAGAGGAAACTCTATTAGCAGAGCAGTTTTTAGGAAATTTTGCTCTTGGAGCAAATAAGACCATAATATCATAGATCTAGAGATGACAAGGACCCAGAGATCATCTATTTCAATATCCTCATTTATATGTGAGAAAGCTGAAGGCAGGAGAGATGAAGTGAATTGCCTAAGAGTATCCAGATGGCAGGGTTGTGATTCAAACTCAGGTCCTATGATTAAAGGTTTAACATTCTTTTCCTTGAAAAACCGTACCACTTCAGTACTTTCTCTTCAGAATCATGGACAGCACCTGAGATACATGACATAACATGTGTATGCAGTTGAGGAAAGGTGGGCCATCACTCATTGGGGAGGAGACAAAAGTTCCCAAGATGTTAGCAAGTGTCCACTGCTAGTGATAGAGCTAGGCAGGAAGAGGAAGAAAATCACCTCAGCCCACCATGTCCCATTAGCATAGCATTTGACATGTAATAAGACATCAGCGTAGGACATCTGCAGCTTCTTATTTTAATTAATTATTCCAGCTAACTAGATGCACTCTTTTGTGTTTCCTCAACTGAAAGACTGCAAGTGAGGTCAGGCGTCTTCTACATATGGGCCCTCAGAACAAAGTTCAATTCACTTCCACTCTAATTTTGTGGCTTTGTATAATAGCGAGGACAGTAATAGACATCTGTCATGCCCATGTTCATTTGGGAAGTATTGGCCAGGCCAAAATGAAGAAAAAATCTGAGAATGTATCATTAGCCTCAGACTGTGCAGGCAGCCAATCCTGATAATTGATGAACAGCCCAGAGAATTTTTTTTTCAAATTTTTAAATTTTTATATTTGCAAAATCCTAGGCCCTGTAGAACTAGGGTATTTCCTTTAGGGGAATTTGAGAGACTGATTCCTTTCCATCACTTTTCCCCTACACATCTTCTGTGTTCTCACTACATTAGGAGAAGTGTTTTGTTAAATGTGATTTGTGCCCAAGGGCATTGAGGATATAGCTTGAGTAATTCTGTTTATTAGCTTGTGTTTTCTCACAGAGGATCAGTGGAATGTGAGCAATAGCAAAAAAAAAAAAAAAAAGACTAGAGAGATTCACAAACTATTAGGTTTTCCAGTGATTTCTCCAGAGTATTTTTGAAAGATAATTATGCAAATACCTGAGTACATATTTTATTGGGCCTCTCATTTATTTCTCCCTGAGTTAGAGAATTTTGAATTAGTTCTGTTACTTCTAAGCTTGTGAGGAGTGCAGAGGAGATAGGTACTTGCTGCTGTTAGAGCCTCTATATGATTAATTCAGGGATGAGAAGAATGTGGAAATTACCAAAATATTTCAGGCAAAAACAAGATTTTTTTTTTGCCGTGAATTATCTTAATCTTGTCTTAGTTCACTCCTTCCATGAGTAAGTGAAAACTAGTCAGTGACCAAAACTTGAACGAAGAGAAAGGGAGAAACTAATTATCCAGACGGCTTCAACTTTTCTTTCCAATTTTATTAGTCACTATTTACCTACACAAACATTGTGCTATGAACTGACTGTTCTAATTACCTTCATAGTAAGGTGACATGGACATTTTCACTTTCACAAAGCAGTTTGCTGGAGCCAGTTCAAATTGGCTGCTGATAGCCAATTGCTAAATTTTCAGTGTGAACATTTACACCTTGAAAATTGGCAAGCTACAAATTAGGGCTTGATTTATTGTCCTGTTCATTGCCTAGAGTTAAGAAAGTGATGGAGAAAGTGTTAAAGCAGATTAACCTGAAAAGTATACAGTTTGCAAACTCCCTTCTCTTTCAGGGCTGATTGCTAAAGATTGACCAGCACACCTTTGCCCCCATACCTTTTCCCATGCCATTTATGCTCTTTTCTCAGGCAATTAACATCTTACTGTTTATTTAAGACCTCCTAGATAATTTCCCTTTTCTGGTCTGAAAGCTCCCCCTTTCACTTCAGCTCACAATAATGTCTTTTTTTCCTCTGCATAAATGGTACCTGCCTTTTTTATTCAGTGTTCCAAAGAATCTCAGAAGCTCAGAGTTGGAAATGAGCTCAGAAGCCATCTAGTTCATCCTATTATAGGTACAAATGAGAAATACATTAGACAAAGAGGAACAAACAAAGTGTTAGATAATAAAGAAGCTGATGAATTGGGCCCTAGAGAACCGGTCAAAACATCTTATTTTCCTGTCCTAGAATCCTTTCTACAAGATCTCTGATCAATGGTCATTTAGCTCCCACTTGAAGCTTTAAAGTGAAGGGGAACCCAGTACCTCCTGAGTCAGATCATTCTACTTTTAGATAGGCATGTTAGGAAGGTTTTCTCTATGTCAAACCCAAATTCTTCTCTTTGAAGCTTCTATCCATGGCTTCTACTTATGCCACCAGAACTCTAAAAGAACAACTCTCCTTCACTGTATGCTACTTTAGACCTTGTATAGCATTAACAGGATTTTTACTGAGCCAGTCTCTAACCTGAGAATGCTCAGGGCCATACAAAGCCAGCCTGGAGACAAGAGTGCCAGTAATCAAGTAGTTTGATTAATCAATTTCAGAGCGAGGAATGTTCTCTTAGCTGAAGTAAAAACACAAGTTATATACTTAAATCAGAACTAGGGAAGGAAGTGGGAAGGTGGATTACAAACAATCATTTAGTGGTTTCCCATGAGAAGTCCATAAGTCCCACAATACAACAATTTGGGGGTTGTGACCACCTCCCCTAAAGTACAGAACCAGAGTTCTGTGACGGGAACAGGTTCCACAATCTTTGATTCACTTCACTTAAGGTCCAGTGATTGTGAGCCTTGTCAGAATTTTTATTAATCGGTTTAAGCTGCATTGTGAGCTCTTACTCCCAAGCCAGAGAGTCAGTTCTTGAGAAAATGAAATTATTAGTATATTCATTATACATATCATATCGATTAATATGAAAATTATAAATTCCTTTCTCAGTAGTTATGTAGCTCATATTTTTATAGAAATATAGACTATTGGTTAGAGGATCATTACATTTAGCACTTGAAAATGTCATAGAGCTTAAGTTCAATATCCTCATTTAATAGATCAGGAAACAGGAGACTGGTGAGGCAAAGCAGTTTGAGTTGCAAAGGAACTTCGAATATTAACTCATAAGCTATTTGAGTCATAAAGGCTTTTATTTATCATCTAATTCACCTGTTTTTTTCTTTACTAGCATTCATTTTACATTTTAGGAAACTGAGGCCCAGAGAGGGCAAGTGACTTTTGGCAAATTAAATAGAACTTTATGTTGCTTAAGTTCCATTAATGCATTTCAGATGAAAGTATTTTAGTGTGCCTAAGTACACTACTATTATAAGAGCATCACTGAATTGATACCTAATCACTTATCATTTAGAAGTAGAGACATGAGGGCAAATGATAGGTACTGGACTTGCCTTTGATGTTCATCATATTCTAAATGTCTGCATTATGACCATATATTTTGGGGTAGAATGCATGAATTATGTTTGAAACAATAATTAGATAATCATTTTTTGTATAATAAACCCAACCTTTCAAGTGGGTAAATGAAAGAGAAGTTGGGAGGAGCAGAGTGGCTTGTATATAGTTGGTGTTCTCTAAGTGTTTTTTGGATAGATGAATGAATGAATGAATGAATGCAATCCTGGGCAGCATTCAGGAAGTACAAGCCACTGGCTATTATAGGAACTCAATGTCTTCCGTGGACTTTCTGAGGTTTAATAGCAACAGCATAATGATGATCACAATAACAATGGCATTTATATAGCACTTTAGGTTTTACAAAACACATTACAAATATTATTTCATGTTATCCTCACAACAATCCTGAGATACAGGTGCTGTTATTATCTCTGTTTTACAGATGAGGAAACTGAGGCAAACAGAAATTAAGTAACTTGCTCAGGGTCACATAGCTAGTAAGTATCTAAGGCCAGCAGAGGTAGTAGATTAAGAGGAATTTCCTCTCTTTGGAAAACTTTAAGCAGAGACCATGCGGACACATTCTAGGTGTGTTACAGTAGGTATTCCTTTAGACAAGGTGGCAGCCAAAGTCCTTCCTAATACATAAATTATGTGATTTTGAGACATTTGTATGACACTTTAAAATTTGCGAAATGTTTCACGTACATTATTGTATTTGAGTCCTGTGACATACTTATAAGGTAGGTACTATGGGCGTTATTAGCCCAGTTTTATAGAGGAGAAAACTGCAGGGAGATGTAGAGTTACTTGCCCAGGGAGATATAAAGCCAGAAAGTGACAGAAATATAATTGAAATTCAAGGTTTATTCTCCTCCTCTGCCTCCTCCTTTTCCTTCACCTCTTCCTCCTCCCCTTTTCTTTATTCCTTTTCTCTTTCCCTCTCTCTTTCTCCTTCTTTATTCCCCTCTGTTTCCTCTTGCTCTCTCCCTCATCTCTCACCCCCATCTTTTTCTTTCCTTTTCTCCATTTATATAGAGAACACACACATACACGTGTATGTATATATACATATACATATATATACTGACAAATCATATATATATGCTATATCTGTGTATGCACACATGTATATTAGAATCTTTGCATCTTTCCTTTGTTTAAAATATATATCCAAGTTTTTCAAAATGAATTTTGAGGGGAAATTTTGAGCCTGTTATTTACTGATGTAATCTCTCAGTCTATAATAAGCATCCTTTTGACATAAGTGATTGAATGCTGAGATCTTTTTCTCCAATTAACATATAGGGATGTAGCCAGTAGAATTGCTATCATATGAATTCAGGTATGCCTATCACATCTAAGAAAGAGAAATAGAAAATTAATTAAAGTGAAAATAAATAGAAATTATTCATGAGATTCATTTTAGGGCCCCTGTAATTATAAGTAAATTAGTTAAGCAATCAAGGAGTTGACTACTCTTTCTCATCTCCACCTCCTGTTACTGAAAAGATAGCCTACCACTGGCATACAAAATGCCATGCTGGACAAAATCATAGAGCTAAACCTTTTAGTTTAGATCAAGTCTAGGATCTATACTAGATTGCACCTCCCAGATATTCTCTTGATAATTGAATTGGAAGGATTAATCCAGATTTTCACAGACGGATACTTCACATACAGATATTTCACAGACGGATTTAGAAATAGCTCATAGGGTTAGTAGCTCAAAACAGTACTGGTCTAAAGTCAACGACATGGAGCCATTATTATAACAATGAATTACACGTAGAGCGGTGCATTTGCGACAAATGATAATTTTGATTGATTTCATTTTATGATAGCAGTAGTCATCGTAGTGTACTTCTACTAACACTAGGGTGACTTGGTTGCCTGACCTTGACCAAGTAAAATTGAATTGAATTAGTTTCCCTACCTTAGTTCTCTTTCAGTTTAGTGTTAGATTTAATGCCATCTACACAAAGTCCTACCCTTCATCTTAGCAGTATCCACATTTTTTCTACTTCTGTGATCATGAAATCTGAAATTCCATTGTCTGATCATACCCCTGTATCATTCCTCTTTTCCTATGCCTTAGGACTCCCTAGCCTCCTTTTAAAGTATGTTTTTATTGATATCTTTTTAATTACTATATTTTCTGACACTGTCTTTCATATGTCTCTATCCCAGATAATTATCCCATATAAAACTATTTTAAAGACAAAGAAAGAAATATCAGTATAACTAACCAATACATCCCTTAAAGTATAAATATACATACAGTGTGGACCTCCCATTTCTTCAAAAAAATATGATGGGGATGTCTCCTCATATTTCTTCTTTGATACCATGTTTGTTCCTTATAATTTTCAACAATAACCTTTTGTGGTTATTCTTTCCATTTGTGTTGCTAGTGTCATATATGATGTTTTCTCATCTATGCTTACTTTACTCATCAGTTTGTATAGATCTTTTTTCTCTGTGTTAATCACATTCATAATTTCTTATAGAATAGTAATATTCAATTGTATTCATTTACCATGCAAAATAGCTATTCAATCATCAATGGACATTTCCTTAATTTCTAATTCTTTGATATGACAAAAAGTGCTGCTAAAATGTGTGGTATAACCTAGTAGTGTGAAATTTGTATCTAGGGATATCGAAGTTTTAATCACTTTGACTCCTAAAACCGTAGTGATTTACAGCTCCAGGAGCAATGAACCAGTGTTCCCACAACTCCTCCAAAATTGACTATTCCTAACTTTCATCTTTGCTAAATTTGCATTCTTATCCTGTTCTTTTCCTCACTCCAACCTTTATTCTCTCTACTCCTCAATTCTTTCCCAGGTTCCTGCTTTGTATATAATCCCTTTCCTTTCATCTCTCAACCATTTGGTGAATCAGTTTAACTCTACCCTATCCTTTATTCTTTAATCCCTTGCACTAGTGATCAATAAATTGCCAAATTTAATGCCCTTTTATTCTTCTTAATCTCTCTCCATGTTTGAAACAGCTGATAACTTTATCTTCTTGGAAACTCACCTCTAGGTTTTCATGACATTGTAATCTTCTGGTTCTTCTTCTACTGTTTGATAACTATTTCTCAGTCTCTTATGATTGATCTCCATTCATAGCATCCTATTTACCTTAAGTATACTCCAAGGCTCTGCCCTAAGTCTTGTTCTCTTTTTCTTCTATCCTGTTCCACTTGATCTCATTGGCTCCTGAGATTTCACTTACCATCTTTTTGTAGATGATTCCCCTAGGTATATATTCAGCTCTAATCTTTCTCCTGAGGTACTTTCCTATATTACCAACTACCTTTGGGACAGCTTGAATTGAATGCTCTGTAGGCACTCTAACTCAACATTTTAAAAACATAATTTTTTTTTATTCTTCCCTCTAAAATTTAAATTCTTTGCTCTTTTAATCTTCTCAGTTATTGTTCAGGGCACCAATATTCTCCCAATTACCCTGGCTCACAAATATGATATCTCCTTTGACTCTTCACTAGAACTTGTCTCATGGTCCAAACTCTTGCTAAATTGGTGTTCTTTCTACTTCACCAAGTATGAATGAGCTGTGAAGAGATTCTACTGAACTGCAATCAGTATTCTTCATACTCTTGTGATTTTCTTTTCTGTTTTTCTTTTTTCCTGTGTAGATGCTTGGGTCATACACTTTTGTATGATTATGGATGCTCCATGGCTTGATGCAATGCAACTAACACAGCGTCATCCACAAATCAAAGAACTAGGAGGGCCTTGCCATTTATAGGGCATCTGTCTCCAACTTGCATGCTATACTGTATCTGCCCCATGACCACAGCAAACTCCTCTGGCAAGCAAAAATCTCCCTATTTCATGTCTCACCTGATAATTCCTTACAGCCCAGGCAACAGTGAATTTTCTACAGGGTGTCCCAAAAGTTTTAGTGTAATATAGTTATCCTCACATTTATATTTCCTTCTGTTTACACAACCCTCTAATTTAAGTACTTCATATTTTTCACTTAGACTGTTAGAAGAGCATTCTAGCTGATCTCCTCATCTCAAGTATCTCCCCAATCCAATCTACTCTTCATCAAATGCCCAAACTGATTTTCAATAAATTCCCATGGCTTCCTATTACCTCAAATATTATATATAAAGTCTTGTTTTAATCTAAGTGATATTCAATTTAAGCATAATTTAACCATCTTCATAACATGGCCCTCTTCTACCTTGTCAATTTTCTTTCATCTCATTCATCTCAATATGCTCTGCAATCCATCTACATTGACCTATTTGCTATTGTTCACACACAGCTGTCTAATCCACCTCCAATCTCCTTGACTCTGAATTTGTTGTTCCCCCATGTCTGACATGCTCTCTTTCATTTCTGCTTCTTAGTTTCTCTGCATTTCATTAATACCAGCTTGAATCCTACATTCTTCTAGACACCTTTCCCAATCCCATGCTCTCATGGGTTTCTATTTGAAAATTGTTTTCCACCTGCTCCACACACATTTGGTGTGAACCAAAGTATTCTCATGTTGTCTGTCCCATTAGAATGCAATCTCATAGAGGTCAAAGACTGTTTTGTCTTTCTTTGCATTCCCAATGCTTGTTATTGTGCCAGGTACAAATTAAGACCTTAATAAATGCTTCTTGATTAATTGATTGATTGAATACTGTTAATAAGATAAGACATTTGTTTCATAGGATCGTAGACATAAGACTGCTGCAATGGAGCTTAGAGGCAACCTAGACCAAAAATCTCATCTTATAGATGAGAAAACTGAGATACAGAGAAGTTAAATAGCCTACCATAGGCTCATAGATTTGAAGTAAGAAATGACCCCAGAGCCTGTCTGGGCCAATTCTCTTTTTTTATAAATGTGGAAATTAAGATGCTTGAAGGTTAAAAGACTTGGCTAAGGTTTTAGAGATAGTAAGTGACACCGCTGTATTCAAACCCAGATCCTTTCACTCCAAAACTGGTGTTCCTTTTACTGTAACATACTTATTAAAATACAGGGAGTTTTAAAATTTATTTTATTTTTATTATTACTAGATCAAAAGTCAGTGTAATTGTAAGCAATTAACACATTAAACTTAAAATTACACTAAAACTTTTGGGACACCCTGTAGAAAATTCACTGTTGCCTGGGCTGTAAGGAATTATCAGGTGAGACATGAAATAGGGAGATTTTTGCTTGCCAGAGGAGTTTGCTGTGGTCATGGGGCAGATACAGTATAGCATGCAAGTTGGAGACAGATGCCCTATAAATGGCAAGGCCCTCCTAGTTCTTTGATTTGTGGATGACGCTGTGTTAGTTGCATTGCATCAAGCCATGGAGCATCCATAATCATACAAAAGTGTATGACCCAAGCATCTACACAGGAAAAAAGAAAAACAGAAAAGAAAATCACAAGAGTATGAAGAATATTGATTGCAGTTCAGTAGAATCTCTTCACAGCTCATTCATATGTCTGATCTTGGAAGATACTATTTAAGGAAAAATTGCGGGGGGAGGTAAGGACTTCTGTGGAATCTCTTAAAATTAACTTTTTTAAAAAATGTACTTTTCAATGATAAAGAATCCATCTCTTCACATGCTTAGAAAAGAATCAACAAAAAATAAAACCCATGTAACAAATATGCATAGTCAAGTAAAACATTTCAAATTGGCCATGTCCAACAATGTGTTTCTTATTCTGCCTATTTGTCCATCACTACTCTGTCTAGAATCACAGTAAATCATAGCACTGATTGGAGTTCTTAAGTGTTTCAAAATTAGGCATTTTTGCAATGTTGTTGTTATAACATGAATTGTTCTCCAGGTCCTACTTGCTTTATTCTGCTGTGCTTCATGCGAGTTTTCTATAGTTTCTCTGACACAATCTCTTCTATCATTTCTTACAGCACAGTGGTATTACATTGCAATCATATGTAATGATTTGTTCCGCCATTCCCCAATTGATAAATACATCTCATATTTTCTAGTTCTTTTATACAACAAAAATGCTACTATTGGTTTTTTTAATCAATATAAGATCTTTTCTTCTTCCTTTGTTCTTTGTGGTGTATAGGTCTAGTAATGGTATTACTAGTTAAAAGGGTATGCACTACTTAGCATCTTTCTGGGCATAATTCAAAATTGTTTTCCAGAATCTGGCTGGACCAATTCACAATTCCTCAAAAAAGTATCAGTTTACTTGTTTCCTCATAGCGGCTCTATCATATATCATTTTCTTTTTTTGATCACCTTTGCCAATATGCCTAAGTATAAGGTAGAACCTCAGAATTGCTTTAATGTGCATTTCTCTAATTTTTATTGATTTGGAACATTTTTTAATGTGACAATAGATTTCATCCCCTGGGAATTGCTCACACATATCTTTGACCATTTATCAATTGAGCAATGGTATTCCTATAATTATTTATATAAATTAAAATCCATTATTTACATGTCTTAGAAATTAAACCTTTATCTGAGTAACTTGCTGTAGAGACTTTTCCCCAGTTAAATTATTTCCCAGTCTTACCTGTAATGAATTTGCTTTAACAAAACACTTTAAATTTTATGTAATCAAAACAGCTTATTTTATCTTCTCTAATCCTCTCTATCCCTTGTTTGGCTATGAACTCTCCTTCATCCATAACCCTGAAAGTAAATTTCTTCCTTGTTCCTATAGTTTGTTTATGATATGACCTTTTATATCTAAGTCAAATATCCATTTGGAACTTACTTGGCATAGGTGTGAGATATTGGCCTAAACCTAATTTCTTCCAGACTGCTTTCCAGTTTTTGCAGAAGTTCCTATCAAAGGGTAGGTCTTTACTCCAATAGCTGACATCATTGGGTTTATTGTATACTATGCTGAGTTATTTTATTTCAGTATGTTCTAATCTGTTCCACTGATCAAGCTCTCCATTTTTAAGCCTTGCCAAATTGTTTTAATTATGAATATTTTGAAATCTGCTACTGCAAGCCTCCCTTTGTTTCTACTTTGTAAAAATTATTTCTCTTGAGAGTCTTGACTTCCCAATCTCACTGCACATAGCTAAAATCCAAGAATCTTCACAGGAAGACAGATTATTTTAGAGAAGGCTTTTCAAGAGATGAAGGCTATTTCACATCACTAGATTCTATGCTAAGCAATCTCTAGCCCCAGGCATGTAAAAATGCTATGGAAAATATCAGAGGTACCAAGTATGATGTCAGAGGTCTCTTCTACCAGCTCATGAAGCTACCAAATTGACTCATGAAAGCAAGGTTCTAGGTATGGGTGGTGTCTTTTAACTCATGTGTAAGTTAGATTTCAGTGAGGTAGAATTGCACAAAGTCATTGGCCTCAGTCTCTCTTCCAGAATCACTGGAGTCCAGTAGTAAAGCAAAATTCAAGACAACTGGTAATGGCTCAGGAGGCAGTGGATGACCTTGGCATCTTCAATGTCAAACCAAGCTCTAAGTGCTCCCCCTGCTTCCAAGGCCTTTGTGGCCCAATAGAAGAAATCATTCTCATCTGCCTTTTCTGCTGGGGAGATCTTCACTTGCTTGGGATAGACACCATGCAAACTCAGAGATGGATTTGAGGCTGGTTGGTTTCCCTCAACCTAGTTTAGCCCATCCACTGAAACAGTTTTACTGAGGTGTGGCTGCTATAGCTTCTTGGAACCACAGGTGAGAAATAGGTGAATCAGGTGGGTACTAAAGTTGGAAAGCAGCCCTGGAAAAAGGGCTTGGCAGCCCTCACACCAGAGGTACTATTCTTCCCTTAACACTCAACATGTCCCATGCTGGGAGCTGCGTAATTTTGAAGGCACAAAAAGGCAAATATTCCAGAAATTCAAAGGTGAAAAAACATTAAATTCTCTGCTTCTGTGATTCATGCAGGAAAAGCCATGTGAATGAAGACAAATAGGCAGCCCGCAATACTGGTAACCATAAGGTACCATTTGAGCTGTAGATCAAGTGGAGTAGGAACCAGTGAGAAAATGTGGATGGTGATACACAGCTCCTTGAAGCCTGGACTCTGGGAATGTCCTGTAGAATTACCCTGAAATAACAGTCAGCCTTCATTTATCTCATGCCTAAAGTCCAAGGTTTCCCAGGCAGCCTACAAGACAAGCTTCAACAGGCCTGTTGTGACATGCAGGAGCTTCATACCACTTTTCCCCTAAATAATGTGTTTGAAGATTCAAACAGGTATGATTTGACTGAGAGCCAGTTTAAGCTGACTCAAGCCCAAGAAAGTACAGAGTGATTTTTGTGTTTCTTAGAAGGTAGTATTACTTCTGATTGGATTGTAGGACCACTTCTCTCCTCTGAAGATCCTTTCCCAGAGGCGATAAAATTCCCTGAAGAAAAAAAAATTTTTGAGTTATGACATGGAATCAAACTGATACTTCCAGATTCCCGGCATGCATTCTTGTGCTAGTTTATAGTTGATAACTATACTCTGTGTATGTTTTTAGATTATGAAAATAAAGTTGCTTTGAACATTTTTTAAAAGATGAATGTCATGATTAGTTCCCTAATTCAATCAAGCAAGTTTTGGTACTTTGATGGGTGTGGCACTGGAAAAATAAATAAACTTAAGTAACAGTGTCATTTTTTGGCTATATTGGCTTGGCCTACCCATGTGCAATGATTATTTTTTCCTATCATTTGTCTTTATTTTCATAAATTCTAATAATTCCTGTATGTATCCTGGTAGAGATTCACAAATATGTTATACATTAGTTATTTTAAAATGAAATTCTTCTTATCTCTTCCTGTTGGGTTTAATTCATATGCATGAATTAAAATGATTAATGTAAATTCATTTTATATCCTACAACTTTGCTGGTTATTAATTTTTCAATTAAATTTTTAGTACACTCTATGGTTCTCTAAGTATACCATCATATCATCTATAAAAAGTGATGACTGTTTTTATTTTTGCCTATATTTATTTCCTTGATTTATTTTTCTTGTCTTATTACTATACTTAGCATTTTGAGTTCTGAGTCATTTACTGAATAAAATCCAACCAGTTCTCTTCCTCCTAATACCTGCTCACTGTCTGTCTATAGTAGGAGTCCAAGACATTTGTTCTGATGCATCAGGACATGAGACCATCTGTGCAACTGTACATTGTAGTTTGGAACAGTATTGTCAAACTAAAATAGAAATGGGAGCAACTAAACCATATAAGGATGCTTGTGGGCACATATTGACTTAGAAAACCATTTATAACATTACTTTATTTTATTCATTCTTATTTATTTTGTTAAATATTCCCCAATTATACTTTAATCTGGTTTGGGCTGCTCTTTGCAGTATTGTGGGCTCCCTATTTGTCTTCATTCACGTGGCTTTTCCTGCATGAATCACAGAAGCAGAGAATTTAATGTTTTTTCACCTTTGAATTTCTGGAATATTTGCCTTTTTGTGCCTTCAAAATTACACAGCTCCCAGCATGGGACATGTTGAGTGTTAAGGGAAGAATAGTACCTCTGGTGTGAGGGCTGCCAAGCCCTTTTTCCAGGGCTGCTTTCCAACTTTAGTACCCACCTGATTCACCTATTTCTCACCTGTGGTTCCAAGAAGCTATAGCAGCCACACCTCAGTAAAACTGTTTCAGTGGATGGGCTAAACTAGGTTGAGGGAAACCAACCAGCCTCAAATCCATCTCTGAGTTTGCATGGTGTCTATCCCAAGCAAGTGAAGATCTCCCCAGCAGAAAAGGCAGATGAGAATGATTTCTTCTATTGGGCCACAAAGGCCTTGGAAGCAGGGGGAGCACTTAGAGCTTGGTTTGACATTGAAGATGCCAAGGTCATCCACTGCCTCCTGAGCCATTACCAGTTGTCTTGAATTTTGCTTTACTACTGGACTCCAGTGATTCTGGAAGAGAGACTGAGGCCAATGACTTTGTGCAATTCTACCTCACTGAAATCTAACTTACACATGAGTTAAAAGACACCACCCATACCACTTTACCATTATTCCCTACTTTGAAGTGCTATGGCAGTGGGCAAGCGACAAAGTGGCGGGAACTATAGTCACAACCCTGAACACAGGCAGCCCAGGTCATAGGGTCATCTTATCACTGGAATGAAGCAGCAGTGGGATTTGGCCACCTCCTGGGTGTCTAAGCAGCCTTTTTGAGGGACTGCAGTGCCCACATCCTGGTATGAGGGAAGAGTTAGAAAAGGTGCCCTAAAATTGCCTGCTTCACCCAACCATGGCCTGCTTACTATAGTAGGCAGGGATCTTAGCCTGTACTTGAAACACACACACACACACACACACACACACACACACACACACACACACACAAATGTATAAAAACTTTTACAAAGATGATTACACTAACCATTGGTATATGGAATGTGCACATACTTATGGACCGCACTAAATCCAGTAGACCTGAAAGATGAATAGCTCTTGTTGTGAAAGAACTCAACAGGCATCCTATCCAAATAGTAGCTCTGAGTAAAACAAGGCTGCCAAATGAAGACCAACTTACCAAAATTGGAGCTACATACACGTTTTTCAGGAGTGACCCAAAGTGATGAAGTGTGCCATGAAGCTGGTGTAGGTTTCACAATCAAGTCTAATCTAGCCAACAAGCTTGTCTGCCTCCCAAAAGGAGTGAATGACAGGCTTATGACAATGAAATTGTCGCTTGCAGGAAATACCATGCCGCCATTATCGGTGCAGAGGCTCCAACCATTTTGAACCCTGATGAAATCAAAGAAAAATTCTGTGAAGATCTGGAGACCCTCTTCATCAATGTGCCTAAATAGGACAAGCTTATAATTCTGGGTGTTTTTAACACCAGAGTAGACACAGTCTATAAGACATGCCAGGGAGTTCTTGGGAGGAATGGAGTTTGAAACAGCAACAGCAATGCTCACTTACTACAGACAACTTGCACATCTCATGACCTTCTCATCACCAACACTGTCTTCCATTTACTTAAATGCAATAAAACTTCATGGGTGCACTTTTGTAGCAAACATTGGTATTTAATCGACTATGTCATTGTAAGGAAAAGAGACACAGTGTGAGAGTGATGAAGGTGATGGGTGGCACAGAGTAGTGGATCAATCATAGGCTTATTCTTTCTGAGTTAAATGTTCACATTCAAGAAAATCAGTTGCTCCAAGGCAAGATGTCTACCAGAATACTTAATGTCAGCAGATTAGAGTTCTACTCCCTGCATGAGCAGTTTGTTGCTAACTTGGAGAAAAAGCTGAGCCAACACATGGCTGGCAACAGTGGAGCAGAAAAGGAGTGGGCAGCTTTTAGAGATTTGGTATACAGCACCACATTTACTAATCTGGGCCAGAACACTCATAAACATCAGGGTTGGTTTGATGAGAGTGATGGGGAAATTCAGAAGTTACTAAATGGGAAAAAAGAACTCTACAGAGTTTAACATTAAGGAGAGTTTATCCATCTCTAAGAAGGCAACATTTAATTCTATGAAAAGTAAAATGCAAACAAAGCTGAGAGAGATGCAGAATTATTGGCTCAGTAAGAGGGCAGATGAAATTCAGTTTTATTCTGATAGGAATAATCTGAAGCACTTTTATGTTACTTTGAAGGCTATTTATGGGCCAAAGACCTATGATCCTTCTCAACTACTTAGTGTTAATGGAGCCACATTGATTAGTGATAAGGACATGATCCTGAAGAGATGGGCTGAACACTTTTATAATGTTCTTAACAGACCATCATCAACCAATGCTGAAGCCATTGATCATGTACTTCAGGTTGAAGTCAATCCCTCTCTAACCTACTGAAGAAGAAGTTTGAATGCTATTAGGCTTCTCTCATGTGGCAAAGTGTCTGGTTCCGATTCTATTCCAGCTGAGATTTACAAGATAGGGGGTCCGCTGCTCAAGGCTGAAATCTTTTGGGTTATGTGACAAGAGGAGATGATCTCCCAGGAGCTCAGGGATGCCTCCATTGTCCAACTCTATAAAGGAAAATGATTGTCCTGTGACAAACACGAAGAAGGTCTCTGTTTTAGTCATTGCCAGCAAGATCCAGAGTCCTTCTTAATAGGCTAATCCTTCATTTGGAAATGGTCATCTACTTGAGAGCCAGTGTGGCTTCAGCAAGGGCCAAGGAATGGTCAATATGGTGTTTGCTGCTTGACAACTCTAGGAGAAATGTCAGGAGCAGAACAGAGGTCTATAGATAATATTTATTGTTCTAAGGCTTTGAGTATCAAAGGTCAGTTTTGAGGGTTTGTGGAAGATCATGGCAAAATTTGGTTGCCTGGAGAAGTTCATCAGTATTATATGCCACTTTCATGATGCCATGTTTACATGTGTTCTGGATAATGGATGATACTCTTCTCCTTTCCCAATCACCAATGGACTAAAGCATGCCTGTGTGCTTGCTCCCATGCTTTTTAACATGATGTTTTCAGCAATGTAGGATGTCTTCAATAAGGACAAAAATGCAGCAAGGTCAGGTACCATTCTGGTGGTAAATTTTTTAACTTGAAAAGGTTTTAAGACAAGACTAAAGTAGAGGCAGAGTTGGGGCATGATTTTTTGTTCACAGATGATTTATGCATTCAATGCAGTCATTGAGGCAGATGCAACAAAGTATTGATCAATTCTCTGTTGCTTGTGCTAATTTTGGCCTGAGACAATTAACACCAAGAAAATAGAGGTTCTTGACCAGTCGACATCACACCATCCATGTGAGGAATCATCAGTTAAAGCAAATGGAGAAATTTTGAATATTGTGGATGAGTTCATTTAACTTGGCAGTATACTTTCCAGGGATATCCACATGGATGAAGAGGTTGATGTACATGTTGCCAGAGCTAGCTCAGCGTTTGGGAGGCTCCAAAGGAAAGCATGAGAGAAAAACTGCCTACCAAATGGAAAGTCTACCGAACTGTTATTCTTACCTCATTGTTTTTATGTGTGAAACCTGGACAGTCTGCCAGCACCATGCCAGGAAATTGAATCACTTCCTTTTGAATTGTATTAGGAAGATTCTGAAGATCACCTGGAAGGATAAGGTACCTGACACTGAGGTCCTTTCTCAAGCTATACTGCCAAACATTCACACTCTACTACAGAGAACACAACCTCAATGGCCTAGCTATGTTATTCAAATGCCAAACATATGTTTGCCTAAAAGACTATTTTACAAGAGAACTCATACAAAGCAAATACTCACACAGATGTCAGAAGAAGTGATACAAGGACATTCTCAAGTTCTCTCTAAAAAAAATACTTTGGAATTGATTTTGAGACATGGGAGACATTGGCAAAGGACCACCCAGCATGATGTACCCACATCAAAGAAGGCTCTATGCTCTATGAGCAAAGCAGACTTGCAAAAAGAAATGTGAGATGCACCAATTGAGAGACATCTCCATCCACACTGTTCATATGGACTATTTGTGCCTGACCTGTAGTCTTGTATTGGTCTTATCAGCCACAGACACACTGAACGCCGACCTCCAATATAGTGATGTCATTTTGGTCCTCTTTAAGTACAAAGGACAACAACCAGCTCCAGCTTGGGTCTTCTCAATGTATACTTGGTTTGGTTTCATTTTCATCTCCTTCTATTTATTCCCTTTACTTTGATTTATAAAATAATAAGTCTAGAGCTAGAAGAGATTTCAGAGGCCAACAAATCTACCCCCCCCCCATTTTTACCACTGAGGAAACAGACCCTAAAGGAAGGTTAATTGACTTGTCCAAAGTCACCTTTGTGGTAAACATCAGAAGCATAATTTGAACCCAGGCCCTCATCTTCTTGATCCCCCTTCTTTTCCTCTTTTTTTTTTCTTTTATCTCTTAGAGAGACCATAGAGATTGGATAGAAAAAGGAGGCCTGAACAGATTGTGTCTAGTCACAGGTCAAAGTCATATAAATAATAAATAACAGCTGACATTTGAACTTTAGTCCCCAACTTCGAAGGAATCAATCACTCTTTTGTTGTACTTCATTGTACTAGGGATTCCAATTTAACTGTATCCAGCCAGCAATGCTATAATTGCAATGAGCTTGATACTTTTTCTCCATTATCCTTAAAGAAAATTTCTGATGAAAAGCATTTCTTAAATGTGTTAAGGCAGATTTCAAATTCAATTTAAATTTACTGCAACAATAAAGATAATAGATACTTTGAATAAAATTATGACAGAACCAAGAGTGGTGCCCTATCTGCTTAACCTGTCATATGGGATACTATTTTCCAAATCTTCATATTCACAGGGATGGATCATTAATAACCTTGAGATGAAATGCAAAATCAAGAAAAGAATAAGGGAATATGATGGATAGTCATTAAAGGAGAGAAGACAATGTAAACATAACAAAAACAAATAAAAACATGACTATTTCTTTTATTGTTTGCCTTTATTAAATGTTCTTCAACATTTATTGAATGGAAATTTATTCAGCCCTTCCCAGCACCAGATGATTCAGTGGAAACGGCCATGGGTTGGAAGTCAGAGGACGTGGGTTCGTATCTTCTCTTTGTCACTTACTACCTCTGTAATCTTGGAAGTTACCTGGTTTCTCATCTCTACTTTGAGGGGAATAGATTAAAGGATGTTTAAGGTCTTTTCCAGCTGCATTTAAAAAAATAAATAATTTATTTTATTTTTAATTTATGGAATAAAGCATTTCTATAATATAGTATAATAAAAACAATGATTGCACATAAAACAGCAAATCCATGTACAATTTACTATTCCTTTTAAATATATAATTGTCATCATGTAAATATTTGTTTTTCCTTTTTTTCTCTCCCCCACCCTAGGGATGGCTACCATTAGACAAATATATATGTGTATAAGTATATATATATGTATATATATTATGTATTACATATTATATATACACATATAACAAATATATGATTTTTTAAAGAAACTTACTAAATATTGGGGGATATATAGTCAGATATAAGTAATTGTTTGCTTCCTTCAAGGAATTTATAATCTAATAGGACAGATAAACCAGGTACATAAATAACTAGTATTGAATCAAATATGATAAGTTCATAAAAGACTTGGGACATCGTAGATGGTATGCTATGCTTGGAGTCACAAAGGCCCGGAATCACATCGTGCTTCTGACATCTCCTAGCTTTGTGGCCACAAGTAAATTAGCTATATTCTCTCTGGAAATTAGGAAAGCCAACAATAATAACTATAGAATGTATTTTATAGGATTGTTGAGAGGTTGTGAATGAGAATAAAGTATTACTTTGGAAATTTTAAAAACACTATATACAGGCTAATTAGATAACTTTGATCTTTCAAAGTAATGTTTCCTAAAGTGTAGATCTGACCATGTCACCCCACTATTAAATGAACACCATTGTCCACCCTGTTGCTTCCAGGATCAAATTTAAAAGCTTCGTTTGATATTCAAAGTCATGCATAAGCTACTCCCCACCCCTTTTCCAGTTTTCTTACACCTTGCTGTGATGCAGTGCCACTGGCCTCCTTCCTTTTCCTCTTACAAGGCAAACCATCTCCTGATTTTGAGCATTTTCACTGGCCGTCCCATATGCCTCAATTTTTCTCCTTCCTCATCTCTACTCCCTGTTTTCCCTGAATTCCTTCAACTCTCTTTGAAAATCCTGCCTTCTTCATGAAGTCTTTTTCAATCACACTTAATTCTAGTGCCTTTCCTATCTTGACTATTTCCAGTTTATCTTTGTTTGTACGTAGCTGTTTGCATGTTGTCTCTCCCATTAGACTAAGTTCCTTGAGAGCTGTGGCTGCTTTTTGCTTTTCTTTGTATCACCAGTGTTTAGCCTAATGCCTGACACATGCAAGGTCTTTAATAAATATTTATTTACTGACTGGTGATGGTAAGTAAGAGAGATCTAGACAGAACTATGAGTGTTCAAATGAAAGGGAAATTACTTCTGGAAAAGGGCTTCTACACTGGGCCCTGAAAGGAAGGTAAGATGTCAAGAGTCAGAGATGTTTGGGATGAGCTTTCACGCAAAGGGGATGGTGTAAGCAATGGCTCAGAGGTAAGCTGAAGATGTATTTAAGCAATAGTAAGTATATCGTCCAGTTGGCTGGAGCTTAGATTTACATGAGGGGGAAATAGGTGAGATGCCCAGTAAGGCAGATACAGCATTCTTTCAATGCCAAGCTAGGGAGTCAGAATTTTATTTAGTAAGCAATGGGGAGCCATTTAAATGTTAATGCATGGCCATATTTAATGCACAGAATTGATCTACTGACCTGTTAAATACCTAAAAATATTTCCTCTTCAAATATAAGTTTACCTCTTGAAAATGTTTAATGCCTATAAAACTAGTAAAATATAATACTCATTCGGAAACTCCTTTCCTCTGACTTTTTATTTGGTATTATTGCAGTGATTCCCAACCATTTTAGTGTGAGGACCATTCTTGAATGTTAAAAAAGTCCCACAGATACCCTTATTATTGTTGTATTATGAGTATCCTTAAATAATGGCCAAAAAAGCTATTAGGAATTCAGTAATGAGTTCAAATAAATTTGCACTTTATTAATCACAAGGGCACTTATACACATTAGAAAAATAGTGGGTACATAGACACATGAAAAATACTATTCAGGTGTTTTGGCTTGCTTATGGATTTGCACATGAATCTGTGATTCCATTCCAGTAACTCTTTTGTTTCCCAGGGGGTCTGTGGCCCATATATTGGGAACCACTATAGGAATGTAAACTATTAGTACTAAATAATCTTACTGTCCATGATATCCTGAGTTAAAGTTATGATTCTATTGAGAAATTAAGGATCTGGGTTTTTTTTAGCTCTTTTTAAATTTCCTCAACTGACAGACTGTATACTATCATAACTTTCATCTTCAAGAATTTCCTGAGGCTCAGGTAGGTTAAGTATTTGTCTGCGGTCAACTAGGTAGGGTTAAAGATGGGAAGTGAATAATTGAATCAAGTCTTTTTGACTCTAAGGTCAGCATTTTATCTTTTGCACTACGTTATATCTGTTTCTATGAAAATTTAAAGAAAAAAAAAACCTCTTTCACTATGTGAATCATGCTAATGACCACCACTCTGTCACCAGAGTCTACATTCTGAATATTGATGCCACTCCACCCCGAAGTGGTGGTAGATTTGTGTGCCCCTTGTCCTATTGATACTACTATAAAACTGAGATTTTTGGGTGGATACACTATCTAGACATTTGAAAGACCTTTTTATATCTACTTGATTACATTTCTGGTAGCCATTGACTTTTACTCATAATGGCATGGCATTAGTTTTGATTTTCATACTTTTTAATCTTCTTCTTACTTCTTGCTATGGCATACTGTGGATCCTGACTCTTTGAAGGCTATGGACATGGATCTCAAATTCTGTAAGGTCCTATCAAGCTAGAGTGACTTCAATCCCATGTCAAGTACCTGCCAACTGTAAACTAGCATGCCAAGTCAACAACTGGGTCATTTAATTGGGAGCTGAAATCTGCATCATGGAAGGGAGTAACCACATTGCTAACATTAAAATTTTTTTGAAATATTAAAACATGAACCCTCCATTGATAACACTTCAGAAACATTTACCAGATGGTTGATCATTGCCCATGGTGCTAAACTAGAAATTTCTGGGTTTTTGATTCAAATGCACAACAGTTAATATTGTGAGGATCAATCCAGAAGGTTATGAGGCTAAAATAGAATAATGGATGTAAAACACTTTTCAGCATCAAGTGCAATACAAATGCCAGTTATTATTATATTACTGGTCATTAATAACATCAATATAATAACAAGTAATATTAGTAACGTTGCTAACTATTATTAATGTAGCCACTAGGCTTCTGGTCCAGTGATCATTTCAGTGCTCGAGCCTTCTCCTGAACTCCTGACAAGCTCAAGCAATGTTTATAGAGTAGTAAGGGAGTGTGCTGGTAAATTTTTAACAACCAGGTTCTCTGGGGGAAAAAATGAACACCCAGTTTTAAGTTCAGTCTACATTTTCAACACTTTTAAAAGGCTAAACAAATGAGATCATAAATCAATTTCTGATTTGTAGCAGCTGCTTATTTCTGAGCTGTGAATACTACTAAAATTTTAACAGTTGGCTCTTTAGAGCTGGCTCCACCTGATCCTTGAATGAACCTAACCTGGTGGAAATAAAAGCTGTCTACTCCTATGAGATGGCTAAGGTGTTCTAACCCTGACTGCTTATCATTTACATTAGATCCTTTCCCGCCCCTTTAGGGTAGCACATTTTCAAGGAACCCTTCTCATGCAATATCTGGTGGGAAGTCTCTGCCTCCCTGGTGCTATGAACTATGAGTATCCTATCTCTGGCTGGGGCTTCTGGTACTGGTCCAGGTTGGAGTTATTACTTGTATGTTCAGCTGCCTGAGCATCCTTTATGATTCTCTTCCAAACTGTGCTCTTCTGTGAGGATTCATATCCAACTGGAGTCGGGTACTTGGCAAGGTGAGCAAGGAATAGGATAGATGCAACATCTCTCAGTTTAGTCTTTAGATTTTTTCTTTTCAGTGGTAATTCTGAGGTTCAAAACTTATACGTCAGCAAAAGGAGAGACATTAGCCATGATTGTGACCTAAGCTAGATTCATTAGTTTCTAGTTAGGGGTGTATCCTAACACTAGGCACTCCAAATCTACTGAAATCATTGATTTCCTGTTCCAATATACTTTCCTCCTTCATCTCTGGTTATGTGATATTTTCTAATTTATTCTCATAATTTCCCTGAGATGTTTTGAAAAACTAGATTAGCATCTGAGCACATTTATATACCACATACAAGAGGCATGAATTAAAATTTCTCGGCTCGAGAAATCTTAATTATCTTTGAAAAGTTTAGCAAAAAATCTATGTACTTATATTTTAAAATGTGCAAAAAGGAACAGAAGGAAGTTTAGATCAGAGAGCAAGCAGTATAGTTCTGAAAGTCACTGGGAGACAGTTTCATATGTACTTCTTTTTTGTGTTCTGATTTGTATATGAAAATATTCTATTGTATTTAAATTGAGAATAAAAATAAAATTTAAAAAGAAAAATAAGTATTTTCACTTTTGTTTTTTTTTCATAAAAAGTTCAAAGACATGTGAGAAGTATTATTATAGGTCTTGAGAGGTATAATCAAATAAATAAGATATATTCTCTGTCTTCAAGGAAATTCTGATCTACTATGAAAGAATGGATTTGTACATAGAACACACATTCAAAATGTGAACTTAATCAGAGCCACACACAAAGTATCATACCATCAATCAACCATCACTTAAATACCTAATAAATGCCAGATACTGAGCTAAGCATTGGTTTTGAGAACAAGAAAGTTCATTTTTATCTGGAAGGACTTCAAGTTTTTATGGAGGAAGTATCATTTGCACTCCGTATTAAGAAATTGGTAAAATATCAACTGGTTTAAGAAAAGAGAAAATAGACTTTGGAGAGATTTGTATGAAATGATGCGGTGAGCTGTGACCAGAACCAGGAGAATGCTTTATACTCTAGCATCAATATTATAAAAATGAACAAATTTGAAGAATTTTATAAACTGTTGAATAATGAAATGAGTAGAACCAGGAGAACAATTTATACAATAACAACAACTCTATAAATACAAACACTGAAAGCTACATGAGCTCTGATTAATGCAATGACTACCCATAATCCCAGAGGATCTATGATGAATCATGTTGTCTAAATCCTGATGGAGAGCTGATGGATTCAGGGTACAAAATGAGACGCATTTTTTTAAGTATTCCCAATGAGAGAATTTATCTTATTTGACTATGCATATTTGTTGTTGGCAATTTTTTTCTTTTCTATTTTTTTTCTCACTGTGGTTTGGAACTGGAGAGAAAATAGATTTCAGTTAATTAAAAAATAAATTTTTCATAAAACTTTTCATTAAAAAAAGAAAGAGAAGCTGTAAGAAGGCATGTAGCACTGCAGGAGTAGAAGCATAAATAAAATAAATTTCTTCTACTTAGGAAACTATCATGAAAAAAGGGGCCAAACCTTTGGGAAGTAAGGCTGCTTGGGCCAGTCTGGTAGGAGATGTTAGGACAGAACCTATGTCCTAAAGCCCTCAGAATATAGAACCCCTAAGATAGTAACAGCTATCTACTGGAGCTTTTCCTCTTTTTCCTTTCCTTAAGAAGAATTTACTTTTCTTTGTTTTAGATGCTTACTTTGTAGTTATAAATAGTGGTAGCCACTATTTATTACAAAAGAAAAACATGTCAATAACTGGAGATTTTGTGGTGGAAATGGAAGGCACTAGAAACATTTGGAGCAAAGGTGGAGAGGTGGGAAAACATGGGCTTATGGGATCATAGGCTTATAAGTGGGAGGGACTTTGGAGGTCACATAGTCGATAAACTCCCTTTCTATAGATGAAGAAACAGGGCTCAAAAAGTGTCTTAATGACTTGTCCAGGGTGATAAAGGTAGCAACTAGCAAAGCCTGTAGTCTAATCCAGAGTCTTTCACTGGAGTTGGAATAATTTCCCCACTGTTGGACATACAGTTTAGCTGGGCTGTGGAGTGTGATGACAGGAGTAGAGTAAGATGAAGATGGAAAGGTAGGGTGATCCCAAATTGTGATGGGGCTTGAGTGACAAGCTAAGGCTGTTCTACTTTATATAGTAGGTATTTTGTTTCTTTCAAAATAGCAGTTGATTTATTATACCTATTTGATGATGTGCTTTTTTAAAAATACCTTTAGGCTAGCTTCTAATAGTTCAAGGCATTGTTGTTGAAGGCACAGTTTTATAAAGTGTGTGCATGGCGGGGAGGCTTGAATTTTTTTTCAGGAGTGCCCTTTTCATCTTAAATGAACCTGCCTTGAATATGAAGTTCTCATAACACTACATAAATCCAATTCTTAAAAAAAGTGATTTGTTCTTTTTATTTTGCAATGCAAAGCACAATTGTCAGAGGTGAGCCTATAACGTACAAAGCCTGTCACATCAAACCATACTTTGGAAAAAATGTTTTAAATTCCCCAAAGTATATTATGCATGCACAATTCCTATTAATGTCATGGAAATCACAAAAACAATATATTTTGGGCAAATATTTTGCATCCCCAAAGGTTTATAGCTTTAGATCATTACTATGCTTACTAAAGAAACAGAACTGAGGACAAAAGGCCAGTGCCCTCTTTAATAGCTGTCTTGCCAACAACTTACATCTATAGATCTCAACATAGGCCTAACCTTTAATCAGGATCATTTTTGGTCTATCTTAAATTTACAGAGTATTGTGTCAGCCTGAAAACAATCACATATGCAGTTTATCACAGTGTTGCTCATGATTTTGCTACAAAAAATATTGAGCTGCTTTAGAGAACACTTTGGATTTCTTTTTTGCATTTTTTATGTTATACCACTCTTCATCCAATAACTCTTGACATGGTGTCTTAATGTACTTGTTTACCGCCATTCATTTGTATAGCCAAGGTAGCATTTCCCCAGAGCTTCTGAGCCACCTGTGAGGTGACAGACAAGAAACTCTTTCAGGGCAATGAATTGAAAGTATACTGTGTCTAACCACTGAAGTGGATTTAATTTGTTTTCTAAACTTAAATGAGAAAATAGTGAATTCACTGCAACAGGGCATTGCTGTTACACTGTATCTTAGCCATGTAAGTGGATATTCCCAACCACTCTGCATAAGCTTTCCCCTCTATTTTGATGGTCATTATGGTTGAGAAAATAAAGAAATGTTGCTGAGTGAGATAATAGGATTTAAAGCTGAAGGGAACTTAGAAATCGCCAAGTTGAATCTACTCATTTTATAGATAAGAAAAATCGAGTGCCTGAGAATCTGATTTACCTGTCACATAGCATCCCATTTAAAAAAAAAATATTCGTTTATATCTAAAGTGCCAGGCCTGGAGTCAGGAAGACTCCTTTTCCTAAGTTCAGATCTGGCCTTAGATACTTACTAGCTGTGTGACCCTGCGTAGGTCACTTCACCCTATTTGCCTCAGCTTCTTCATCTGTAAAACGAGCTGAAGAAGCAAATGGCAAACCACTCCAGTATCTTTGCCAAGAAAACTCCACATAGGGTCAAAAAGAGGAGGATATAAATGATACGACTGAATACCCATGATACATTCTCTTTGGACTTTGCCATCATGACGGATATAAATGATATGACTGAACAGCCATGATATATTCTCTTTGGACTTTGCCATCATGACTCAGATGCATTCTTACCTTGGAACTGTCCTCCTTGTCTGAGATCTTCTCTCTTGAGAATGTCCCTCTGCCCTGCTGTTTTCCTTCTACTGTCGATGACTTCCTTCTGAGATTCTTCATTTTAATGACTGGCCAAAGCTGCTTAATCACCTTCCTGGATGCACTTCTGACTTTTTGAATTTGCCACCATACCCTCTGGAAGGTATCTTCTTTACCCCCATCAACCCTTTTCAGCTTGCCTTTATTGTGTTGTCTTCTCCCATTAGAATACCTTTTCCTTGTGGCAGAGCCTGGCTTCATTTTTGCTTGTATTTGTAACTCCAGTGCTTAGCATAATGCTTGGCAAATAGTAAGCACTTAATAAATGTTCACTGTTTGCCTGCATCATCAGAGTGTATAAAAAATCATTTTATGGCATCTATGCTCCATCCATCCATCTATCTATCATTTTCATTTATCTATGCATTTATCAATCTATTTTTAAAATTGTGATTATGAACATAATAAATATAAGCAAAGATGAACATTTCAGTATAAACAGAAATATAAACAAGAGGATTGTGTATGAAATGTCAACTTTCGTTAGCAATTTGTCTTTTTTCCTACATATTAAGGTTCATTTTTCTACCTGGTTTCAATTTTGTAGGTCCCAACATTGTCCTGCTCATCTGTACCCTTCCCAACTTTCTTATTTTTAATGATTCATTGCCACTTTTTATTTATTTTCTTTCCTTTTTAGTATAAGTATTACTCTACCATTCAATTCTTCCTCCTTGTTGTTGTTTACCCTTCAATTTCAAAGAGGACCAGTGACATCATGAGGATGAAGTCTTGAATTGAATTTAAGTGAGGCAGAGTTGCACAAAGTCACCAGCCTCACTCTCTCTTCTAGAGCCATCAAAATCCAGTGGCAAGACAAAAGTCAATACCACTGGTGATGGCCCAGAATGCAGTGGCTGACCTTGGAGTCTTTGATGTCTGACCAAGCTCTAAGTGCTCCACAGTGCCTGTTTCAACCTCTTTTATGGCCATTGGAACAAATTGTTCTCATCTGCCCATTCTGCTAGGGGAAGTCTTTACATGCTTGGGGTAGACATACCCCTAATTTACCAATAGGTTTGAGGCCTGTTGGTTACCCTTAACAAGGTTTAGCCTGTCTGCTGAGATGGTTCAGCCAGCAGTGGCCGCTGAGCATTATGCATCTTCTTGGAGTCACAGATAAGAATTGAGTGAAGGTAGACACCAAAGGCAGATGAATAGCCCTGAAACTCTTCCTCAGACAAGAAATAGAAAAAAAAAAAGAGAGGGGAATGGGAAGGGGAGAGAGAGAGAGAGAGAGAGAGAGAGAAAAGCACTCTCTTTAAATAAATAAGGATAGTCCTATAACAAACCACACCATGTATGCCAGAAAATGTAGGTTTAATTTTGTACTCTTCATAATTTTTCTGTTAGGAGGTGGGAAATATTATTCATCCTTTCTATTTTATATGTATATAAACAAACACATATATGTGCATTTGCGTCTTTTATCATTAGTCATGATCTGAACACAGATCCACTGAACACCAGAATTAGCAGTCTCGTTTTCTCTGTTTTTATATTTGTTCAAATATATATTACAGAGGTGTTAATGAGGACATCCTCAGTTTGAGCAAAAGTTCTCCAATCAGAATTTTTTCAAATTCACAGATGGTTTTATACTTTCTGAAATTGTGTTCATGGTGTTAAGGAGATTCCTAATGCAGCAGCTTTCTCTGTAAATCAAGATTTGCACTATCTCTTGAGATGTAACCTTTAACATTAAAGAATTGCCATGCTGACTCTCATTGCAAAGCTACATATGGTAATTAAATCATTCAGCAACTCCCTAGGAATAAAGGAACCCCGGCCAGTAGCTGTCTTCTTATCACCACCACCACTACCACCATCGTCATCATCATCATTATCATCACCCTCATCCTCATCCTCAGCATCATCGATATCATTTGTATAGTGCCTGCTATATTCCAGCCATTTTGCCAAATGTTTTAAAATTATGATCTTTGATCACCACAATCCTGGGAGGTAGGTTCTCTTATTATCCCCATTTCACAGATGAGAAAACTGAGGCAAACAGAATTAAGTGACTTGCCCAAGGTCACACAGCTAGTAAGTGTCTGAGGCCAGAATTGATATCAAGTCTTCTTAACATCAGACCTAGCACTCTGTGCTCTATGGTATTAGAGCACAGAATGCTCTAATACCCCTTACTGCCCCTTACAGGCATTGACAATGTTCTTCTTGTCTGAGTTTGCTAGGTCCTGGACAGTGATTTCTTTCGGGATTTAGCTCTCGTGCTCTGAGTGAGCTGCCCCGTGTTCTGTATGTATCATCTATATACATGTATATCCACATGTGTATATACATATATATGTGTGTGTGTGTGTGTGTGTGTGTGTGTGTGTTATATGTGTGTGAGTTTCCCTGTATATGGATATATAACATATATACATACACGTACATGTATAAAATGTCCATATTGCTTTCCCCATTACATTAGCATGTCAGCTCCTTGAGGGCAGGCACTGTATTTGGTTTATCTTTGCATGCCCAACACTTAGCAGAGTGTATGACACATAATAGATGCTAAGTGAATGCTTGTTGATTGATTGGTAATGAGGATTTTAGAACCCTAAGGATGGGTACGTTAAAGTACCAGCATAGCCTTTTGCCCTGACTTGGGCATTTTGTTTCCTTATCGTCTCCTAAGACATATACAAGACATTTGATTTGGGGTGAGGGTGGAGATAAGGAGGTAGGATTTAGGATAAGTTTAGGAGAATCTTGTCTCTAGGAACATGCCTGCCTGCCACACTGATGTTTACAGATAAGGTTAATCTCAACAGCACACATCTCTATGTTCTTTTTTTGATTTGCATACCTATTTATACACATTATGCAATTATACAATATCTTCACAACCCTGAAGATATTCTTCAGAGGAAATATCTGCCCTTGAAAACAGACTTCAGCGAGTTGTAGCCACATTCCTTTCTTGTCCTTCAATTTGTGGACACCGATGACCTGCTTGAATATGGTTTCCCAGCTGTCTACATGATGAAGGAATCATAGAATCATAGCACATCAGAAGTAGGAGATCTTGCTACGCAGCCCTTTTATTGGACACATGGGGAAATTGGGATCCAGATAAAGGAAACGGATTGTCCCAAAGTCACATTATTACTATCAGAGTAGTGAGTTTGAACATGAATCAGGTCTCTTGCCTCCTACTGTACATAAAGAATGTGGCCCTCTCTTCCCCTTCAGCCTTTTGGTCTTGATATATAATAGATAGTTGATAGATAGATAATAGGTAAATAGACAATAGATGATAGATAGATGATAGGTGATAGATATGTGATAGATAATAGGTAAATAGATAATAGATGATACATAGATGGATGATAGGTGATAGATATATGATAGTGGGTAAATAGATAATAGATGATAGGTGATAGATATATGATAGATAATAGGTAGATAGATAATAGGGAAGTAGATAGAACAATTAAGTCCTTACTTTGTGCTAGGTACTCACATCCCTCCACCATAAAGTAAAGGGTTGTTCAAAATAATCTCTAATGTCTCTTCTAGCCTGAAATCTATGATTTCAAAAGTTCTCCTACTTCATTTAGGAATTTAAAATTATTCATTTCATATTGTTTTATTGTTTGAGATATTGTTTCAAAATCTACTGATTTTATTGTGTTCCCAAGTAGCCCTTTTCTTTTTTAAGAGGCCCTCTCTTTGTTTGGTGATCAATTTAAAATATGTCCTTCATTTTCTATTTCCACTCTCCTTTTAATTACTCTGGTGTTTGGTAGTTTGGATGCAGTTCTGCAGTACTAAAGCTTAGAGAAAACCCCGGGAGACTCAGCCAGGGCCTGTGTTCTGTGTTCTGTTTAAGAAACCTTGTAAAATGCCTTATGGCTACACTGAAAAAACAGAGTTTACCACATGAAAGTGGAAGAAAGTAAAAGGTAACCAGGAATGTGTATCTTTTAAAATGGAGCCTAAAGGTAGCAGATATGAAGCCAAATGAGATGCTGGGATCCATAAATCAGAGCAACTAATCCTACTCAACTGAGAAGGCTCAACCAATTTCTAGTCTTTCATTCAATATCCTTTTATACAATCATATGACATTTATTACATGCCTACTGTATACAGAGCACTATGCTTTTTATTGCAAGAGAGAGTCTAGTAGTAAATTTTACAAATTAGTAAATAGGTATAAACCGTACCAATGTACAGTAAATGTATGAAAGGTGCAAATGAGTAGGGAGGTAATTATAAACTGAGAGATCAGAGAAGGCTTAATGGAGTGGGTGGTGTTTGAGATCTAATATATCTCTGGGCAGCTAGGTGGCACAGTTGATAGAGTGCTAGGCCTGTAATCAGGAAGACCTGAGTTCAAATGCAGCCTCAGACAACCAATGGTGTGACCTTGAGCAAGTCACTTAATCTTATTTGCCTCAGTTTCCTTATCTGTAAAATGAACTAGAAAAGGAAATTGTAAACCACTCAAGTATCTTTTCCAAAAAAAAAAAATTCCAAATGAAGTGACAGGTAAACTATTCCTTGCTCTCCAATTTGTTTATACTATCACCCTTTATGTCTAAATCATGTACCCATTTTGACCTTATCTTGTTATGTAGTATGAGATGTGGGTATATACCTAATTTCTGTTTTCCAGTTTTCCCAGCAGTTTTTGTCAAATAGTGAATACTTGTCCCAAAAGCTGGGGTCTATGGATTTATCAAACACCAGATTACTACGGTCACTTATCACTGTGTCTTGTGGATGTAATTTATTCCACTAATTCACAACTCTATTTCTGAACTAGTACCAGATTTTTTTTGATGATGATTACTGCTTTATAATACAGTTTGAGATCTGGTACAGCTAGGCCACCTTCTGTCACATTTGTTTTCATTAATTCCCTTGATATTTTGTTCTTTCAGATGAATTTTGCTATTATTTTTCTAGCTACATAAAATATTTTGGTAGTTTGATGGGTATAGCACTGAATGTGTAAATTAATTTAGGTAAAAATGACTTTTTTTATATTGGCTTGGCTTACCTATGAGCAATTAATATTTTTCCAATTGTTTAGAAATGACTTTATTTGTGTGAAGTATTTGTAATTGTGTTCATATGGTTCTTGGGTTTATTTTGGCAGGTAGACTCCCAAGTATTTTATCTTGTCTATAATTATTTTTAATGGAATTTCTCTTTCTGCACCAAATTCTTTAGATCAGATTTATGCAGTCACAGGAGTGAGCTTATGCCTTATTAAGAGATCATTATCTGAAGCCCCTATCTTGATCTGTTCATACCCAGATACACTGGTCTATTTTCACCTGAGTTGAGTGAAGAGAGACAGGTACCATCACTCTGTCCTCTGTTGTACCATTTCAGCTAAAATTGATTCAGGGTAGAACTGAAAATGTGGATGATTGAGGCCTCCATATATAACTGACTTCTTCCTCTAATTAAGAATGTTTCTGAGATTTCTAGAAATGCACCAGACATCTTTCCTCTCACATAAATCTGGGATATTTTTAAAATATGTCCTAGACATGGTGTTGTAGTGGATAGAATGTTAGCCTTTGGAGACTAGGACACCTGGTTTGTATGCCACCTTATATACTTACTAGCTCGTATAATCATTTAGTTTCTCAAAGCAGCAGTGTCTTGAGGTCAGGGACTATTTAATTTTTTTTTTATTTCCAGCACTGAGAACAGTGCTTGGCATATGGTGGGAGATTGATAAGTGACCTATTGCTTTCTTGATTGCTTATTTATACCAATAATTAATAATAATAATAATAATGATAATCTTCCCAACAAGGCTATTTTTAAGAAAATATTTTGTGAACCTATATATGAGTTATTTTTATGAGATATTTTTGACTCTTCTATTCAAGTTTTGTGCCTCCTCTTTTAAAGACCATGGTCACTTGATTAGTAGTCTTTTCCTCTGACGGTGACAGGAAAACAGACGAACAAGAAACTTAAAAACACCCTGTGTTTTTTTTAATCAATGTAGCTATAACTCATTATAGAGAAGAGAGTAAGATGGATCTCCCTACAGATTTCCTATCCTGACTCATCTCTGGTGACCTGCAAATTTCATATGGTGAAAAGATTTACCTAATCTAGTAATTTGGGGACTGTTTCAAGGAGTTGCCTGTAAAAGTTTTTTTTTTAAAGGAAAATAGGGCTAACATGAAAATCAGACTGAAAAAGGAGTTCTGTGTTGAACGTCAATCCAACAGACCAGTTCCTTTCAGGAGATTTGGCCAACCTGACAATAAAAAATGGATTCTCTGCCTTGATGGCTAAAACCCCTGCCAAATATCCCTATACTTTCTGTCTTGTTTTTTCTGTGTATCTGTGATTACAATCTACCCTAGGAATTCTTCCCTTGATTATCTGTGAACTGGCTCCCACATCGAAAAGTTGTTCATACAAGCCATTGATCTAGGACTTCATTCCTTCATTCACTCCTTCTTAAAGATGGAGGATGGCTTTTCTCTTTCTTACATTCTAACATTTAAAATCAATATGGAAAAAAAGTAGAAGAATGGGAAAAAAAAGTGTTACCTAGGAATGGACAAAAGGGGTTTAGACTTTATATACATGTTCATTCTTCCTTCCTTCCTTCTTTCCTCCCTCCTTCCTTCCTTTCCTCCCTCTGTCCTTCCTT
>NW_020949548.1:4864357-4925945 GCF_900497805.2 Vombatus ursinus | reverse complement strand
CGTTCCTTCCTTCCTTCCTTCCTTCCTTCCTTCCTTCCTTCCTTCCTTCCTTCCTTCCTTCCTTCTTTATTTTCCTCTTCATATTTCATTGGTTTAATAAACTACAAATGAAAAACTGAAGCCAATTTGAATCTAGGTCTTCTGGCTTCCATAGCCAATTCTCTCTACCTGCCTCTCAGGCTGCCTTTCAGACTATATCTAGGCAAAGAAATTAAGCTAGCACATGTAAAACAATGTCCTGATGTGGAGGTAGTCTCCACAATGGTTTCTTCCCGTTGTTACACTACCTTGTACCAGAATATAAAGAAAATGCAAATTGACACCCTTGACCTTATTTGGACCTTATTATTAGTTTTTAAATCATTCTTTAGAAAATATTGCATCAGTGTGCAAAACACAAGTGCCCTCAGCAAAGAGAATGCCTACTTTCTACTAACAACTGTATCAGAGGTAGATAATATTGAGAGTATTGTGCTGATTTTGCGGGGGTCTTTTAGAAAGACTATCAGCAAGCTGAAGGGTATTTAGAGAAGGGTTTTTATGATGATGAGAAGACTTGAAATCATGCCATATAAGAATCAGGTGAAGCATGTCTGGAGAAAGGAAGCCTTAGGGAGAGAAATATAGTACAAAGTATTTGAAGGCTATCAGGTGGAAGAGATTAGAATTCTTTCACTTGGGCCTAGTGAGAATAAATAGGAGAAATGGTCAGAGTTGCAACAAGGTGGATTGTGGCCTAAAATCTCTATCAATTTCTCTGGATCACTCAATTAAGTAAGTACAGCCTCTCTTGAGAGCTTGAAGCAACAATTAGATGAGTACTTTACAGTAATGTTGTAGAGGGAATTATGGTTTCATGTGCCAGTTGCATTTGACCAGTGAGGTCTCTTCCAATGCATAGCAGAGCAGCAAATGTTGTGGGAGGTCCTGGATCTGCTGCTTAATATTTGTGTGGTCTTGAGCAAGTCTCTTGACTTTTCTGATTTCACTAAACCACTAGGTGATCTGTAAAATTGCTTCCAGATTTACATTTTTATCATTTTCTATGATTCATAATACAAAGGGGGACTCACAGGCAAAGGAGAAGTTCAAAAGCCAAAGAACAAACAGCCAAGAGATTGTAGTTGGGCAGATGAAGGTAAAAAGTGTGTGGCTTTGAAGCCTGAGGTTTGGAGTCTACATTTTATTCATTAAGCTATATTCAGTAGTCATTGTGTCAGAGTGAAAATCGAGCACTGCAGATTCTCACTGCTATGTGCAGCGTGCCATTTTTAGTTATGCTTTAAAACTACCATGTAAAAGAGTTTTGTATGGGGATTACCTTTCAGCAGATGAGGGAAGAAAAGAAGAAAGAGTTGAAAGAGTTTGCTTCCTAATGTAAACTAGGGAGTTAGAATTGGAGTAGACACTCACAGTCCTTGAATTTCTGAATCAGCTTAGACAATAGATTCTTCAGGAGAACTTTTGAAGCCAAGACATTTCAATATACCTTAGATCACAAGTTCTAGAATGAGAAGGAAGAGTCCTAGAGGTAATTTAGTCCAATATATTTATTTTTTTTAAAAAATGATTTTATTTTTATTGATTCAGCTAGGTAGAACAGTGGATAGATTAGTGGATAGTTCAAATCCAGACTCTGACACTTCCTTTGTGGACCTGGGCAAGCCATTTGACTTCTGATTGCTTTAGTTTCCTCATCTGATAATAACAGCACCTATCTACCCTATCCCTCCTAGCCCACCAATGGTGTTGTGATGATATAATGAAATCATCTTATTAAGGTACTTTGCAAACTTTAAAGATGCAGACACATGTATACACACACACACACACACACACATATATGTTATGTGCTGCTAAGTGCTGGCTATTCAGTTTTATATAACATTAATTTTCTCTCTTTTTCCACCCAGAAAGCCATCCTTCATAAAAAAAAATAAGAGTTTTCTTGTTACAAATTAATTGTTTTATTTTGCCTAGACTCAGAGAACTGAAGTTACCAAGGTCACACAAGTACCAAAAGCCAAATAAGGGTTTGAATTCAGGTCCTTTGACTCCAAATTCATCATTCTGCAGCATCAGTCATTTATGTGAGGTAGCCTTAATGAGGTGTAAGCCTACACTCTTCAGCAATGACTATCTGTTTATTTTACATAATTTAAAGACATTTTTTTAAAATTAGGTATCTCAATCTTGCCATCATTGAAAATTCTGAGGCCACTCATAGGCCTGATCCCAATGGTTATTGGTATAGAACTTTAATCTGCTCAATTTTTCTGACCTAGGCAGTTTGTTGCTCTGTAGGTAGACTGGGGGCCCTCTGCTGCTTGGGGTTTACCATATGAATGTTCAAACTAGTGCCGACACCCTCTGAGCTTCAGTCCTGCTAAAGGTCAGAACCCTCAGAAACCTCAGCTTCTTCAAGTACCAGGGGTTAGAGGCTTAAATCACCATTCCTGGGCTAGGAGACTTGTTTAAACACTCTCCTAAGAGCCAGGAATTCAAACCTTTGCCATCTTATACTGGGTAAAAATGAACACACACCAAAGCACAATCAAGGCAGTATTAGCAAAGGAATATCAATGGGTTAGCTGGTGGGGGAATTTTTCTACCTCAATACCATCTTGAAGATCATCTATTACATTATATAAGAATTGCACCCTTCATTCAAGTAGCAGGTCCCCACAATGATGGAATTATAGATATTTGGTGCATTGGAGTATTAAATTATATCATATTTTTTCATTATATGAAAATAGTATAGTTTACTCATTAACCAATTGGAGAGCAGTTAGATCGATTCTAGTTCATCATAATAAAACAACATAGCTATACATATCTTTAAACACAGACCTCTCTTTTTTGTTAATTTCCATAGGATACGTTTCCAGGAATGGGATTATTAGGTCAAAGGGTATGATGACTGGTGTTACTTTTGTAGCATGGTGCCAGAATGCTTAAAAAAATGCTAATTTGCAATTCTACTAGCAATTTTCTTACAGTATCTTATTCTCTATGCTTTCACCAGCACTTATTCATGTCATTTTTTTTATCTAATTTTTACCAACTTGGTGCTATGACTGGTCCCTCAAAGTTGTTTCATTTTGCATTTGCTTAATTACTAGATGTGGTGAATAGTTTTTCCCCAGTGATTATTTATAATTGGAAATTCTTTTAATAGTGGTGGTGCTTCAGTTCTCCTCTTACCTAAAATGCTTAGCCTTTATCTAAAAAAGATAAAGTCAGAATGCAGAGGGAAAATAAATGATCTTCCTGAAGCTTAACAACATTAAAGTAAATACAATGCTGACCTTAGGACATAATATCTGTTGATAAAAATGTTCCCAATGCTCTTCATAAGGAGAATGCAATAAACCAAGAAAAACAATGCCTGTCTTTTCAGAAATATGGGTTGCTCTGCTACCTGTCAATTCAAGAAATACATAGGAAAAGAATGTATCTAAACCAAATTCTGCTTTTATATTCTGTTGTCTACTGCTAATGACATTTAAGCAAAAGTCTTCTTTTGTTCTTGTTCAGTCGCATCTATAGTCATAATCTGCTGTTCCAGATAGTATCCCAAGACAATTAAAATACAGCCAACAAGATATTCAACTCTTAGGAACAGAATAGTTCTATAAAAATTGGGAGAATAGGGAATGATCTTGGTGTGCATGCAGATTAAGCCAACAGTGAAGAAAACCTGAAATATAGGGAAAGAAGCATAAACATAGCCTCAATAAAGGTTTTTTGATGTTTTCATTTAGCTTCAGCAACTGCCTAATGGAGCAAGAGAGAATTCCATGGATGGAATTCCACTCACGGAGAACACTCATGATTTAAAATAATTGATAAAAGATTTCAACCATGAAAACTAGAAAGTTTAATTAAAAGTGAGCCTGAGTAAAAGTAAGTTCATGTTCAGTAGGCAAGAAATTAGACACATCAGTAAAAAGATGAGTATAAACAAATTGTGTGTTTTTTTTAAATAAAAGTTTAGGGAACAAAGGAAATCTGAGATAAGGTCTACAATCACAGGCTCTGAGTAAATTATGAAGACATGGAGGCACTTCTTAGGTGATTTTTTACTTATTTTTTGTTTTTGTTTTCAATCTCCTACACTATGAAATAAGGACAAGTGATTTTTTTTCCTGCTTGGCTTTGGGGGAATCATAGGACATTAGGTTTAGAAAGCACTTTAGGGACTACTTTCTTCAAGGAGGCAATGTCTCATAGTAGAAAGTGCATGAGTTCTTAAGCAGAGGATCTAGGTTTGAATCAGTCACTCAACAAGTCTTTATTAAGCCTTTAAATTGTTCCAGGCACTGTGCCAAGCACTGAGGATACAATAAAAGACAAAAATGTCCTAATAGGTTCTCATTGTAATGGGAGAGACAACATATAAATAATGATCTAGATAGAAGATATATATATATATATATATATAATACATATATATGTACATATATATGTACATCTCTATATTATTTATCTCTAGCTCTCTATCATCTATATCTATATCTAATAATGAAAGTAAATTTCTATGGGAAAGCACTGTGGAGCAGATAGGGGGGTGGTCCAAGTAAGCCTCTTGTAGATGGTGAGGTTTGTGTTGAAACTTTATAGTCTAGGGAAAACAGGAAATGGAGCTTCCCAAGCATGAGAGACAGTAAAAAGCACAAAGTTGGCAGATGTCACTGAGTCCAATGCCCCCATTTTATAGGTGAGGAGTAGAGGTTCATAGAGAATAAGTGACTTGTCCAGGGTCAAATATGTATTAAACTTCTGAAGGAGGACTTATAACCAGACTTTTCTGACTCCAGATTCAGTCAGTCAGTCAACAAGTGTTTATTACATGCATTTTATGTGGCAGGCACCATGCTAAATGCTCAGGATACAAAGAAAAGCAAAAACTAGTTCCTGCTCTCAAGAAGCTCATTCTAATGGGGAAGACAATATACAAATAGTTATGTTCAAATCAAACATATGCAGGATAAATTGGAGATAATCTGTAAAGGAAGGCACTAACATGAAGGGGGATGAGGACAATCTTCTTGTTCAAAATGAGATCTTAGCTGGGACTGGAGGTAGCTAGGGAAGCCAAGAGGTAGAAATGAGGAGGCAGAGTATTCTAGTCATGGGGAATAGCCAGGGAACAATGCCCAGAGACTGGAGACTGAGTACTTTGTGCAAGGAACAGCAAAGAGGCCAGTGTTACTGCCTGATCACAGAGCGCATGTGTGTTTGTATATGTAAGGGGAGTGAGGTATAAGAAGACTAGAAAGACAGGAAAGGTCCAAGCTATGAAGGGTTTGCAATGCCAAGCAGGATTTTCTATTTGATTCTAGAAGGGAAAACTAATTGAATAAGGGAGTGACATGGTCAATATGAGCTTTAGGAAGCACAATTTGACAATTAAGTAGCGTATAGATTTGATTGGGGCTCAGCTTCAAGCAGGGAACCTATTAGGTTATTGCAACAGTCTAAGCATGAAATGATGAGACCCAGCACCAGAACAGTGGCAATGTCAAAGTAAAGAAAGGGGAATATTTGTGAGATTTTATGAAGATAAAACTGATAGGCCTTGGCCACAGATTTGATCTAGAGGGTGCGAGAAAGTGAAGAGTAGAGATGGACACCTAGGTTATGAGCCTGGATGACCTGGGCAGTGGTGGTGTCTTCAAAAGTAATGTAGAAGTAAGGAAAGGGGGAAGATTGTGGGGAAAAGAAAATGAGTTCAATCTTGGACATGTTGAGTTTAAGATGTCTACTGTCCAGTTTGAGATGTCTATTTAGCAGTTGGAGATGCATCTGGATGTTAGCAGTGAAGTCAGGTCTGGTCACGTAAATCTAGGAGTCATCTACATAGAGATGATAATTGAACGATGAGGGCTGATGGGCTCACCAAATGAAACAGCATAGAGGGAGAAGAAAAGGCAGCCTAAGACAGAACCTTGTTAGAAACCCACAGATAGCAGATGGGACCTGGATCAAGGTCCAGAAAAGGAGACTAAGAAGGAGTAGTCAGGTAGGTAGAAGGAGAACCAGGGAAGAATAGTACCGAGAAGATCTAGAGAGAAGAGAGTACTAAAGAGAAGTGGGTTGTTGACAGTGTCAGAGTCCAAGAAAGATAAAGGAGGAAGAAGACCATTAGATTTGGTAATCTGGTAAGAGATATTTGATAAGTGAATAAAAGCAGTATCAGTTGAATAATGAAGTCAACAGTCAGGAGAGTGAGAGGAAAGGAAGTGGAGACGTCAATCATTGGTGGATTTCTTAAAAAGTGTAGCCACAAAAGGGAAACAAGATAGAGAAATACAGCTAGTGGTAATGGACAGAGCAAAGAAGAGTTTTTTGGGGGGATTGATGAGACATGGACACATTTGTAGACAGTAGAGAAACTGCCAATAGTAAAGGAGAGATGGAAGGAAAGTGAGAGGAGATGATGGAGTAGACAATCCATTGAAGAAAACAGGCTGGAATGGAATTACTTGTACATGTAGATGTGTTTGCCTTGGCAGGAGATAGGCCATGTCTTTATATTAGATAGGGATGAAGGCAGAAATGGCAGAAGGCATCTGGACATCTTGATATGAGGAAGAAAAAGGAAGGGGAATGCTCAGTAAATGACCTCAATCATTTCAGTGAAATATGAGACAAGGTTCTCAGCTGAGAGGATGGGGAAAGAGGGAATCATAGGAGGTTTGAGGAGGGAAGAGAAAGTTGAGAAGATTTGCTGTGGTAAATGTGATAATGAAATAATTTTGGAGGTATGAAAGAATTACCTGGTCATAGTGAAGGTCCAGCTGAAGTTATGTAATATAAATTTGTAGTTAGCATGGTTTCATGATTTTCTTTAACACTGATTAGTAACACATATGTAAGAGTGAATGTGCAGGGCAATACAATAAGAGAGGATAAGGTACAGAAGAGAACAGTGCAGAACTGAAATGATTCACCAAAGGGTCAAGATGAGCAAGAAAGAAGAGAGTAGCAAGTGTAGCGGTGATGACTTGGAAAAGAACTGAGGGGTTGAGGGATTAGAGTTCACAGTAAGGGTAAAGGACAGGATTTGGGTTTGCAAGGCAAAGGGAAAGATGAAATAACAATGTTGTTTTTCGGTCATTTTCAGTTGTTTCCAACTCTTTATGATCTCATTTGGAGTTGCCTTGGCAAAGATACTCAAGTGGTTTACCCTTTCTTTCTCCAGCTTATTTTATAGATGAGGAAAGTGAGGCAAACAGGATTAAGTGACTTGCCCAGGGTCACAAAGCTAATGAGTGTCTGAGGTTGGATTTGAATTCAGGAAGACAATTCTTCCTGATTCCAAGCCCAGTGCTCTATCCACTGCTCCACCTTGCTGCCCTAAAATGACAATAGCTTGTAATAAAATAAGGAAATTGTAGAGTTCATAAACATGAAAAGTGGAACATTTGTGGGTGATTTCAAGATCAACGGTATAGCTGTCTTTGTGCATGGCTAAGATGAGGTGGAGGAGAGGACAAATGAAATGTGCAAGTTGAGGAACTGGGAATTTAGGGTATTTGATAATAACATATGTTACTATATATGTTGAAGTCTCTCTAGTTTGAGGTAGGAGATGAGGAGGACAGAAAGACTGTGATCTAGGCAGTACACTCATTGAGGAAGGAAGGAGAGTATTCAGGAGATAGATAAATAACAGCTACTAGAATATTGATTGAGTAGTACATATAGATTGATTGAAGCTCTAAGGATGAGAGGTTACTGAGCAATAGTGGTAGATGAAGTACCTATAAGTGGCAGTGGAAAACAAAGAGTCCTCTAACGCTCCCACCTCAACTAGCTAGTGAAAATACAGTCAGTGCTGGTAAGTGTGGCTAGGGAGGCTGTGTCATCAAGTGGGAGCCATGTCTCAGTGAGAGTTAGAAGGTAGAAGCAGTGGGAAAGGCAAAGATTTGAGATGAAAACCAGTTCAGTACCTAAGGAGTAGGCTTTCTAGAAAACATGGTAGAAAGGGTGGGTTGCTTCAGAGTACAATACTGGGGTTGACTTGAGGGGAATGGGAATAAAGGATAGGTAAAAAAAGGACAGGAAAAAGCATTTGAGTGATTGTAGACAGGAGTTCAGATACTGCATCATATTGTCATTCATTCCTGAAGAAGAAAGACAGAGATGCTATTTAATGATGATGTTTAGTGCATTGATTAGGCTTTTAGATTTTCTTTATAAATTATATTTTAAAAATTCTGCCCACTATTGGACTCTAAGGCTCACTGATAAGTGAATTTCTTGCCTCTGTCTCTTTTATTTCATTTATCTTTCTTCTGCTATAATCCACATTTTTCTCACAGCATCCAAAAAAAACACATCTATATGACATGTTCAAATTGACTGTTACAGTCATAATAATGTCCAATTACTGAGTAATTGAGGGAATTGCTATACTATCAATCCAATTCCATTAAGACTGTTAAGAAAAGTAGAATGCACTGAGTGGGGAGGGAGAGGGGAGAGAGAATTCATGGAAAATGGTCTATTTTGTCATGCCATAAAGATATAGCCAATATTTTAAAAAGAGTTTTATTGATGCCTTCTGTTTCTACATCAGTCATTTCTGGACACGTCCTGCTCTTTATCTCCACCCCCATCATGAAATTTACCCCTCTCTTCTAGCAAGGATTTAGCCCATGCATATCTGGCTTCTGTTTTCATTTTGAATAAATTTCAGTTCTTCAAGGGTTAAGCTATAGTTCAGGTACTCCAGAGTATAAGGAAAAAAATTGGGGAGAAGTATCAGAACAGTTCATGAGATAGTCACAATATATTTTGGGGCAGACGATGCCAGTCTCTTTAAGCCAAAAGGCAACTCTGGTATGAGATCCAAAAGGAAGCAATTATTTATCTGTCATTTGGGAGATTCAATATGAGTGTCTGAGATCAAAACCAGGAATTCATTTTGAATCAAATGAACCAAGTCTGGGATCAAATTCCAAAGCCAAGGACTAACTACCAGTGTGTCTGAATTAGGCCTCAAGGATATAGCAGGGCAAAGTCATCATGAAACTAAAGGAAAATCTGATAATAGTAACTTTTGTAGTGGTAGCACTGGTCCACTGACCTAGAAAAGACCTTCACTCATGTGGTACTTCATGTTTATTACATTTGATCTCATAAACCTCCCCATTTCTATCTTATTCCATAATTAATGCCATCAGCCCTTCTTTCTGAAGAATAACACATTCAAATTATGTCTGTGAAGAGGTGGAACATCTTTGAGGTGGTGAATCAGTTCATTACAGTGTATTTGTGTGCTGCTCCCTAATGACCATGGAGACTCCATCTGACAAGCAGTTGAAACCTTCTATCTGTGTAATCTCCCCCATTAGGATGTGACCTCCTTGAGAACAAAACTTCCTCCCTTATCATAGTGCTTTGCGCATAGTAAGCACTTAAAAATGCTTTGTTCATTCATTCAGTTCAACAAATATCATAAGGGTCCGCTATGCTTAAGGCCCCATGCTAGGTGCTGAATGAAGAACAAAGATAAAAAGATAAAACATTCAATAACCACTACCTTAAACAATCCTCCAATCAAAAACACGATAAAACACATGTATGAAAATAAGAAAGATACAAGGTATAAGGTGAAATTGGCAAAGGAGATATCCAGACAAAAGACCATAGAAAAGTTTAAAGGTGGAGAAAACACTTTCAGTTGAAAGGATTAGGGAAGACATCATGGAAGAGGTGGCATCTGATCTGGAGTTGGGAAGAGAGTGGACTAATATCATTGAAACCTAAAGTCTAGAGTTGTGAGTTACCCTAAGTGCATGAATTTTTCTACCTCATATATTTCCCTGCCAGGTTCCTATAGATGTGTGCCCATTCTTTACCATAGATAGCTTATTGAATACATTGATGAAATGGCATAATCTGGGTTTATATGTATATTGTGATATATTTTATCATGAACATATTTGATTTAATACATTGGTATTTATATCATTTCTTTTGCTTCATTATTAAATAAAACCTTATGTATAAAATCAAAGCATCATTTTTTGAATGGCTGGGTGTGAAGATAAAAAATAGATTGTGTGGGGGCTTAAGAGCTGGAGTGGTGAATAAGTGAAGTATATTTCTGCTCAACAGGGTTATCACTAGAACTTTGAAAGAGTTTGAATATAAATGTGTGGCCATAATTTATTGCAGCTAACTTTGACTTACAAATATGAGGGCAAATTAGAGGATTGAGGCAAATCCAGAGAGCAGTGGACTGTCTCACACACTTAGGTGAGAGGTATGAAGTGCCAAGTATGACTCTGAATAGATATGTTGATAGCCAACTGGGTGACTAGACCCATCTATAGGATCATATATAGCATGTTACATTTTTTTTGGTATTTAGTCCGTAGACTCCTGCTGAAACCTGTTACTGTTATCATAAATAGATTGGAGAATGAGAAGACCAGAGGTAGGTAGACCAATCTTATGATGGGTCCAGTAGGAAATGAGGACACAAAGTAGGGTAACAAAAGTGTGAGTTGATAGAAAGAGATGCAGAAGATATAGGCAAGGTAGAGTGTACAGGATTTGGTGAATGATTGGATATAGAGACCGAGGAAAGAATCAAAGACTGCTCCAAAATTTCAAACTTGTTTGACTGGGAAGAGAATGGTACCAATAAACAGAAATAGACAAGTCAGGAAACTTTGTAGGTTTTGTGGAGGGTGGAAAGATAATGAAATCATTTTTGGACATGTTGAGTTTGAGGTGCTGGTAGGAAATCCAGGTAGAGACAGTCATCAGGCAATTGGAAATCCAGGATTGATTAGAGTTCATTGAACAGATTATGGCTGAATAGGTAGATTTGAGAATTATCACAGGACCAGACAAAATAGCTGGGTTAACAAGTGTAGCAAAAGAATAAGAGAGGGTTTAAAGTCCTTGACAACATTCACACTTGGGGAATGTGATAAGGATAAACCTGTAGAAACTAAGATGGACCACTTAGGAAAGCCAGGAAAAAGCTGGCCCAGAAACCAAGGAAAGAGGGAGTGCAAAAAAATCAGGGGGCTTTCAGCATTAATAAATACTTTGGAAAACCCAGAAAAGAATTTCTGGGAATCATAGGCCAGGTGTTGATTATAAGTGAATAGTTCAAAATCCATCAATAACAACTATTAATATTCAGAATTTGGAGTTGGAAAAATTTGAATTCTTTTGAATGAAATAATATTCAAAACAAAAAGAAGAAGTATCAGGTGAGAGGCTTACTGTTTGGGGGTAGGGTGCAGGTAACCAAAAATGTAGGAAAAAAAGAACTATGTGATAGTCATTTTACTTCCATTTTCTCTATAAAATAACAATTTCAAAATTGGGGAAGGTTAAAGTAAGCAGGATTAAGAGAGAAATGAAGCCCGAGAGAGGTCAAAAGATATCACCTAGTTGTTTTAAATGAGTTTAAGAATAGAATTGATGGTCAAAGAAGTGATTTGCCCACAGTCACAGTGGCAGACCCAAGACTAGAAGTCAGGTAGCCTGATTCCTGATTCAGTTCTTTTTTGGTTCTACTGTATCTACTATAGCTCGATAAATTATTATCAAATTGATCAATGAAGTTGGTAGTTAATAATCTGTTAAGAAGTTTTTGTGTGTCAGAGAGTGAAAATTTAGAACCATGTAAAAAGCAGGAGGAATAAATATGGAAATTTCCATTTAGAATTAAATGTTCAGATGAATAAAATAGGGATCATGCAAGTAAAGTTATATAGTCTCACATAGGATTCTGTTACTTCAGTTGTTTATTTTTTTTTAGTTAACATTTTATATTTAATAGTTTTAGTTTATTACTTTCTTTGTTCAAGTAACAAGATTTTTTTTTATTAATCTATCTCTTCTACTGTGCCTCACTGAATAATAATAGTAAAGAAAACTTTCAACACATACATGGCATAGCAAAACAAATTCCCACCTTGGCCTTGTCAGAAAATGTATATTGCTTCTATATTTTAAGTTCATCACCTCTCTGTCAGGAGATGAGTGTCATCTTTCAAATTTATCCTTTTAGACTCATGATTTATGACTGTATCAATCAGAAATCTAAAGAATTTAAAGATTGTTTTTCTTTACATTATCATCATTATATAAATTGTTGCAGCTCTGCTCACTTCACAATGCATTAGTTCAAAAAGACCTTCTAAAACTGTCAATTTCATCATTTTTATTGAATGTCAGTATTCCAATACATTAACGTACCACAGTTTGGTCATTCCCCAAAAGGACACCCCCTTAATTTCCAGTTTTGAGCTATCACAAAAGTGATCAGTGTTTTTTGTACATATATATTCTTTTTTTCTTTGATTTCTTTAGGGGCATAATTGAGCAAATCTTGGGAAAGAAGATATTGCGCATCTGGGAGGCATTGATCATTTATTTCCTTTCAATTAGGTGCTGATTTTGCGTATCTTATTAAATATCTGTTTTGAGAAAGAAAAAAAGTTTCAAAATTGCTTTGGCTCTTCACAAACAAGATTTTCGACTAATATGGAATAGTTTAGTTGAATACCTATCTTCTGATGGCAGTTAGGCACTTTTCATTAAGAATTTCTAATGATTCATTCTGTCTTTATTGAAATGTATGGCACCTGCTTAACCTTGATGACTGCTCTTTGATAAATGGGTCTATAATGAGAGTGAACCTGAAATGCATATCTGTTATTTGGTTTCTGATTTGCCATGATGTTTTCACAGAATTTCAAAATTAGAAAGAATTTCAGAGACAAGCTAGTATAACACACACATCCATTCATCCACCCATTCAAATGCATACATACACACACATATGTGTGTGTGTGTGTGTGTGTGTGTGTGTGTATGTATGGAGAGACAGAGAGAAACAGAGAGACAGTGAGAGAGACACACACACAAAAAGAGAGTCCACCCTGAACTATCCCTCATGAATGGTCATACAACTTTTGCTTAAAGTCATTCAGTGATGGCAAATCCACTTTGTCGAGGCAGCCCATTCTATTTTGGTTATCTCTAAATAATAGTAAGATTATATTTACATCAAGCCTAAATTTGCTTCTTTGGAACATTCCAACACTACTTCTATTTCTAAGTTACTACTGATGCAAAAGTCCTTTTTTTATTATTGGTAGGTAAGTGGTAAAGTAGAGAATGGCGGATTTGGAGTCAGGAAGATTTGAGTTCAAATCTTTCCTCAAAAATTTATAAGCTTTGTGGCCTTGGACAAGTTAGTTAGACTTACTGAGACTCAGTTTTCTTATTTGTAAAATGAATATAATAATTGTGCCTACTTTCAAGTGTTCTTTGGGGGGGATCAAAAAAGATAAGGTATGTAAAGTGTTTTTCAAACTTTAAAGCTCTATCAAATTATTATCATTATCATTATCGTTATTATTATTATTATTATTCACAACTGTTCCCATAAAGCCGAGTAATTGAGAATCTTAGTGTTTCGCTTTCTCTGGACAATAATCATTGCAGGTTGAATTGACATCTAGGAAATACTAAAAGAGCCAGAAGATGGCCTCCAGAATTGTCTCAGTTCCCTCATCTGAGGATAATAATGAGGATAATAATAACACCTCCCTCCCAGGCTTCTTGTGGGGATCAATGAGTTAACATGCTTTAGAGCGCTTTACAAACCATGACACCTTATCATTAGTAGATTGGTTAGGGAGCTCATCAATCAAAAAAATCATTGACTCTCTTGATCATGCCCTTCCCTGCCTCCCAAAGAAAACACATTGTAAAGCTAATTCGCTCCTTAATCTTAAAAAATAAGCATAAAAAGGACACGACTGGTTGTTTAATGCTTTCTCATTTATCTAATTTCAGCTAGGTAGTGCAGTGAATGGAATGCTAGGCCTGGAGTGTAGAAGACCAGAGTTCAGTTCTAGCCTTAGACACTTACTAGCTATGTGACCCTGGATGAGTTACTTAACCTCAATTTCCTCAACTGAATGCAGGGATAATAATAGTATCTACCTTCAGGGACTGTTGTAAGGATCACATGGTTCTCATATGTAAAGCACTTCACATGATGTTTAGCATAAAGTTGCTGTTGTTCAGTTGTTTCAATAGGGTCTGATTCTTCATGACCCCAAATGGGGGTCGCAAAGATACTGGAGTGGTTGGGCATAGAGCGTATACTTCATAAATGCTTGTGTTTTTCCTCCTTTCTTTGAATCCAGTCAAGTTCATTTTTCTACTTTAGAAAATCTTGTACTCTCACCAGATAGTAGCTTTTCTTCCTAGCTTCAATGAATTCCTCATGCGTGACTTGTGAAAATTCCTCCTTGCTGTCTTTTCCCATTTTCTGCTTTTTCTTGTCAAGTAATTTTGATTTTTTTTCTCACAAAGCTCCAGATCAGATAATTTGAGAGTAATCATAATTCTCATTTTTGGTTTAAATTCCTTTCCCATTCCAACCTGAAATTGAGTTGCTTATTAAAAATATCATATTTCAAGAATCCATGATTTTATTAGGTAAGGGTACTCCTGCTACTGATCCATGTCCTAAACACTCTATGCCATGGCTAAATGGTTAGTCTTAGTTTTTGTGAATGTTTATATATGTGTGTGTGTGTGAGTATGTGTATACATACATATATATGTAAATACTATATATGCATATTACACATACACACATTAATGTGTATTATTCATTGGTATCTATGCTTCTGGTAATGAGTCTGTCCCAACCTAGCTAGTCTCACATTCTTTGAACAGTAACCCATTCCATCACCTGTACTTGAATATTTTCCAAATAGTAGGACCTTCCAGGGCTTGTATTCTTCTAGAAGAGCCTTTGAGATGCCTGGGTCAATACCATTGATAGTACGTCACCTGAACTGAGTTTTATGGAGAATACCATGATAGAGTAGGAAAATAAAAAATTCATTAGGCAATCAACAAAGTCTCATTTTTTAAAATGCTGGAACACACTTTACAAAAGCAAAACAGCAATTAACTTTAATTTCAGCTAACCAGAACTCTCAGTTAGCTATTTATTTTCTAGCTCTTTATTTTTAGTATGAAGAGAAAGATGTTTAGAAAATATTATTGTAATGAAAACTTGAATACAATTTTAATACAGAAAATTGGGTTAAATATTATTATTAGTGATTTTTTTTTAAAAAAAATCACCTTCCAGGGATCCAATATAGTCTACTCAATATTTTCAACCCTTAGCATTTCAATAATGAACTTTAGATACTCCAAATTTCTCAGTCATCAGAGAAAGCTTCAGTGATTTCTATTAAGTTCTACTTAATAAGCCTAGAAAATGGAAAAGTCATTAAAAAGATATTGAGCAACATGGTTTGAAACTTTAATTTCACAGAACATCTCAATTTGTGATCACTTCATTTAATAAGTGTTTTTACTGTATCAGGTTTCTGGGTTATAACAGTGCTGGGTTTTTTTCTCTTCTTTGATTTTGATATGAGGCAGGAATTAATTCTGTTGTTTAAGACATTTTAAAAGGATAATTTACTACAAATTATATAAAGCATCAATGTAATCAAATTTTAATGAATCAAAAACTGTGGCTTTAGAAGATGAATCAGCAGCCATTTAGTGAAACCCATACCCAAAATCAATCAGCTGTTATAGCATGCTTGATAAGTGATGCTCCAGACTCTACTTGCAGATGTACAAAAAAGGGACGAGCTTGTCATTTCTAAAGACAACCAATTCCACTTTTATACAGCTGTAATTAAATCATTATGGACTAGTCTAAATTGGACCATCCAACTGGTTCTGAATCTACCCATTGTATTAATGTCTAATATGTATCTATCCATCTTTTCCAAAAGAATATTGAGATAATTTATCAGATGTTTTATTGAAATCCAACAAAATGATTATATCCCGGTCATCTAGTTTTTTTTAGCATAATTTTTTAAAAAGAAATAAGGTTGGGTTTTTTGGCCTATGCCTGTACACCTTGCCTCTGAGGTAGCTGAGTTCACTCAAGATCACTTGAGTTCAGGAGTTCTGAGCTACAGGAGGGCTAAAGTTGATTGGGTAGTCTGCACTGAGATTTGTACCAATATGGTTAGTCATCCAGGAGCAGAGAGCTACTAGATTGCCTAAGAAGGGGTGGGCCAGCTCACTTTGGAAAAACTGAACATATTAAAGCTTCTTAGCCAATCAGTTTTGGGATTAGACCTTTGAATGGATACTGCCCTTACAGCTTGGGTGAGATACACAGTTAGTAAGTGTCCGAGGCCGGATTTAAACTTGAGAAGATGAGTCTTCTTGACTCCCAGCCTGGCATAAGAAGATACAGTCTCATTGGGGGAGGGGGAAACAATAAGGTTTTTCTGCCATGACCAGATGAAATCATGATGGCTCTTGGTAATCACTGTTTCCTTTTCTAGCTTTTCATTAACTATCTATTCAGTAATCTGTTCTAGAATTTCCTCTGCAATGGAAGATAAATTCATTATTCTATAGCTTGCAGAGTCTAAGATGTGTTTTATCTCTATTTCTTTCTAAACAAATTAAAATCAAATCTTATAAATTCCTAAGTTTTCCGATACTGCCTCTTAAATAATTATCAGTATTGATTATTCTCACTTATTTTAGATGATTGTAATTAATGTCTATTCTTTTCTTCTTGCTGTTTTTGTTCTGCATAATTTCATAAATATATTTTTATATTTTCATGCATCCTTCATATTTCACAGTTTTAATTGCAATGCAGCATTTATTACATCAATGTAATAATGATTCTCCCATTATTGGAAATCAAAGTTGCTTCTAGTTTTTATAATGACAAATAAATGCTGGTATAAAAAAACAACAACAACAACAAAAACTAAAGAGAACTCTTTTGGGGGTTTGCTTTTGAAAAATAGGATATATTCCCAACAATGGAATAATTGCATCAAAGGGCATACTTATTTTTGTCACTTTTTCATCGCGCTGGTCAGAAGGCTCTCCAAAGGACTGCTGTTGTTATTCAGTTGTTTCAGTAGGGTCTGACTCTTCATGACCCCATTTGGGATTTTCTTGGCAAAGATACTGGAGTGGTTTGCCATTTCCTTCTCCAGGTCATTTTACAGATGAGGAAACTGAGGCAAACAGGGAGAAATGACTTGCCCAAGGCCACACAACTAGTAAGTGTCTCAAGCCACATGTGAACTCAGGAAAATGAGTCTTCCTCACTGAAGGGCAGACACTCTATCCAACAGTCAGCTTCACTGCCAAATAGCTGCTAAAAATTTGTAATTCTATCAGCAATGAATGAACATACTCATTTATCTACAACCCCAACATGAATGAGTTTCATTGTTCTGAATTATTTTTGCAAGTTTGATTGATTAATTAGAACATGTCAGTTATTATAAGGCTGAATATTTTTCAAAGTAATTATATATAATTTGATTCCTCTTTTGAAAATTCTTCATATCCTTTTTCTCATTTATTCATTAAGTACTAGGAAGAGCCTCTACAATTTTTACCAATTCCTCATATTTTTATATGTCAAGTTTTTGTCAGTCATATTTTCAATAACTATTTGGCATACCATAAACATTTAGTTATTTTTATTATATTATTTTATTGTATGGATTTTTTAACTCTTTAATGACATTGAGCACAATCATCTTGTCCTTAATTATTTCTTCTATTTGTCTATTAGGAAAAAAATCTACCCTCTATGATCATGAAATATATTTTGACGTATTTCTTCTTTGTGATTTTTTTGATACTTGTTGTATAATACAGCTGGAATTCACTTAGGTCTTTGACATGACATATGTATCTAAATCCAATTCTTGACAAATTTTAACCGATTTTTATACTTGCTTTTCATTTTTTGCAGTTTTGGCAAGTATTAATCTTTTATATTTATTTAGCATATGTCTACAATCTCTATTGCATTCAATTGATATATTTCTCTGGTTTTTGTCTAGTACTGCAGTAAACACTTTCAATGATAACTGTCTTCTATTATTTTAACATCTAAGAATATGAGGCTATATTAGTTTTACTTACCTGGCATTTTCCTGAACATTCCATAGAAGGCTACATCATTACCTTAACCCAACTGACTTAAAGATGAAGAAAACATACACTGTAATGATGCTTACATTTTGATAATTGAACATTTGATATTACAAAGGAAAATACCCTTTACAGACTCTAATTCACCAAGGTGTTTACATTGCCTTCAGCACAACTATCCACAATTCCTCATAAAATATAACAACAGAGCAAACCTTGTTCAGATGTCCACTTGTCCTAAGTAACAGGGCAGGCAATGGTGTCCACAACTGTCATGGAGGAAACTCAGCAGAGTCTGAGTCAAAGAGAAATTCCTTTTAGATGGTAAAGTCTTTCAGATATTCTTGTTAATGGATTGCATCATGATGGTTTCTTCAAGATCCCAATCACTACAGATCCTTCAGTACGAGATTCATATGTCCTCAAAAGACTTTTACTTAAACATTTATACAGAAAAAAGTAAAAGAAGAATGCCTGTTGTTTAGACTATGATATGCAGTTAGATGGACAACCGAGTTCATCAATATATAAATATTGGCTAGACAGTTAAATTGGATATTTTGTTGGGTCCAAAACTAAAGAGGAGAATTGTAGCTCAATGGATTTACTTTTGGGAAGTTGAGAAACTCTTAAATGGACCCTGAATTCCTCCCATAAATAAAGGTCCATATTTTTCCTAGCAATATTCTACCAGGGTTCATGGCTATGATTCATGAAATATTATATTCTTTGAAGGATTAAAATAGAATTAAAGTTAATGGCAGGTAAGTCATGAGTAAGATCAGGCTGCAACAGAAAATAAATAGTAAAGAACCACAATGAAGCTCAGCAGTAAAAGATGTCGTTCAAGAAACGTATGATCAAAAAAGGAAAGAAGGAAAGAAAGAAATGAGTTAGTCACCCAGTGGGAGGGACAAATGACCAAATAAATAATTCATGTTCATCTCTGGTATCCTTGCAATGTCAGATGAAAGCAAGGAAGAATCTTACTTAACACATTGGGACTGGAATTGCTATTGCAAATTTATGAGAGGACATGGAAAAATCCGTTACTCACAAAGCTGCAGAAATAATCTAAATGCACCAGAGTGACCATCTAAGTCCCTTGTGGAAAAATCAAAATGTTTTATGATGGGACGAAACACAAAATACTTTATCTTGGATTTGCTGTCCATTGCTCTCTAGCTACAAACTGTCTGTTGATTCTTCTGCCAGTCTACTCTTCTTCCATGTATTCCACATTCCAGCCAGACAAGAACGTTGACAGTTCCGCCCAAACTTTCCTTTACCTGCCTTTCCTCCTCCAATTGAGTGTGTATGGTATTCCCTCCTTAAGCCAAATCCAATGTGAATAAGATTCACTCACTCCCTCTCACCTTCCCCCGTTTCCCCTCCACTGTAAAAGCCTTTTCTTATCTGTTTTATATGAGATAATTTTGCCCATTCTACCTCCCCCTTTCTCCTTCTCCCAGTATAATCCTCTCTCACTCCTTAATTCTATTCTCCAGGTATCACCCCCTCATCTTCAACTCACCCTGTCCCCTCTATTTATCTCTCTCTCTCTCTCTCTCTCTCTCTCTCTCTCTCTCTCTCTCTCTCTCTCTCTCTCTCTCTCTCTCTCTCTCTCTCTCTCTCTCCATATAATTTTTCCCCTCCAACTACCCTAATACTGACATAGGTCTCATGAGTTACAAATATCATCTTTCCATGTAGGAACATAAACAGTTCAACCTTAATAAGTCCCTTATGTTTTCTCTTTCCTGTTTACCTCTTCATGCTTCTCTTGAGTCTTGTATTTGAAAGTCAAATTTTCTATTCAGCTCTGGTCTTTTCATCAAGAATGCTTGAAAGCCCTCTATTTCACTGAATGTCCGTTTTCCCCTGAAGGATTATACTCAGTTTTGCTAGGTAGGTGATTCTTGGCTGTAATCCTATCTTGTTTGCCCTCTGGAATATTATATTCCATGCCCTGCAGTCCCTTAATGTAGAAGCTGCTAAATCTTGTGTTATCCTGATTGCATTTTCACAATATTTGAATTGTTTCTTTCTTGATGCTTTCAGTATTTTCTCCTTGACCTGGGAACTCTGGAATTTGGCTACAATATTCCTAGGAATTTTCCTTTGGAGGTCTCTTTCAAGAGGTAGTTGGCGGATTTCTTTCCATTTCTATTTTACCCTCTGGTTCTAGAATATCAAGACAGTTTTCCTTGATAATTTTTTTTTTTGGCAATTGGGGTTAACTGACTTGCCTAGGGTCACACAGCTAGTAAGTGTCAAGTGTTTGGTCTGAGGCCGGATTTGAACTCAGGTCGTCCTGATTTCAGGGCTGATGCTCTATCCACTGCACCACCTAGCTGTCCCCTTGATAATTTCTTGAAAGATGATGTCTAGGCTCTTTTTTTGATTGTGGCTTTCAGGTAGTCCAATAATTTTTAAATAATCTCTCCCGGGTCTATTTTCCAGTTCAGTTGTTTTTCAAATGAGATATTTCACATTGTCTTCTATTTTTTCATTCTTTTGGTTTTGTTTTACAATGTCTTGATTTCTCATAAAGTCATTAGCTTCCAATTGCTCCATTCTAATTTTTAAGGAAGTATTTTCTTCAGTGAGCTTTTGGACTTCCTTTTCCATTTGACCAATTCTGCTTTTGAAGGCATTCTTCTTCTCATTGACTTTTTGGACCTCTTTTGCCATTTGGATTAGGCTATTTTTTAAAGGTGTTATTTTCTTCAGTATTTTTTGGGTCTCCTTTAGCAAGCTGTTGATTTGTTTTATATGATTTTCTTGCATCACTTTCATGTCTCTTCCCATTTTTTCCTCTACTTCTCTTACTTGCTTCTCAAAATCCTTTTTGAGCTCTTCCATGGCCTGAGATCGATTTGTATTTTTCTTGGAGGCTTTGGATTTGGAGCTTTGCCTTTGTTGTCTTCTTCTGGTTGTGTGTTTTGATCTTCTTTGTCACCAAAGAAAGATTCTATGGTCTACCTTTTTCGCGAAGTTTGCTCATGATCCCAGTCAATTACTTGAGTTATAAACTCTTTGTTAAGGTAGGAGTCTGCTTCCAGTGTGGACAATGTACTGTCCCAAGCTTTGGGGGTGTTGTGCAGCTGTTTTCAGAGATACTTCTAGGGACGTGTAAGTTTTCAATTCTCCCAAGTTTGTATTATAAGGGGTGAGGTGTTTACTCCTTTCCTGGCCTGTTCTCTGGTCTATGAGTGACCCCAAACACTCTTTTCTGCCTTGGAACAGTGAGGAGGATTCCCTCTCCATCCTGACTACAATCTCTATCACACCAGCACTCCTCCTCACCCCAGGACTGCCACCCAGAACTGTGACCCAGATGCAAGCATGGGCAAAGCAAGAGAATCCTGCCTCAGCACTAGCAAAGAATTCCCCTCTAATCAGCCACTCGATTCCCCCTCTGTCTGTGGGCTGAGAGCTCTGGAAGCAGCCACCACCCTGGGGCTGTGCTGGGACTGGGGCTGGGACCAAGCTTCTTTCTCACCATGGTCACAGACCTTTCCTACTGACTTTCTATATTGTCTTTGGTGTTTGTGGGTTGAGAAGTCTGGAAACTGTCACAGCTGCCCATAATTCAGTCCTTTGGGGCCTGCTCCACATTCATGGAGGCCTAGTTTTTACCTGCATGCACATGCTGAGCTGCATTTCTCTCCCAGCCCAGTGAGATAGACCTTTCCAATCAACCATCCAGGTTGTCTTGGGCTGGATGTTTGTTTCACTCTGTCTTTTTGTGGGTTCTGCTGCTCTAGAATTTGTTTAGAACCGTTTTTACAGGTATTTAGATGGTTTGGGAGGAGAACTCAAGCAAGTTACTGCTTTCATACTGCCATCTTGGCTCTGCCCCCCCGCCTGGCAATGCATTCTTGCCACATCTTACCTATTGAGAGCTCCTTCCTCTATGGCCCACTCAAGTTCAACTTCCCCTTTGAAAGACTTTCCTGTTCATGCTCTAGTCAACATTCTATCTTTTATTTATTTATGTCCATTTCATATCCCTCATACTAGTTTATTTTTTTTATTTTTTAATTTTTTTTTGGCTAGGCAATGGGGTTAAGTGACTTGCCCAGGGTCACACAGCTAGTAAGTGTTATGTGTCTGAGGCCAGATTTGAACTCAGGTCTTCCTGAATCCAGGGCCGGTGCTCTATCCACTGTGCCACCTAGCTGCCCCCTCATGCTAGTTTAAATTGGGGATGGTTTCATCTCTCATCTTAATGTACCCATCCCCTAGTATAGTGCCTTCCTCATAATAGGCACTTAATAAATATTTGCTGAATTTCATGAAATGGAATATGTTCAATGTAGTGTGATAAAAACTAGTAGGAATTATGGAAATAAATAAGGCATGTCCTTTTGCTATAATGACTTAGAATCTAATGGGGGGGGACATACACATTATAATTATAATGAGTTAGATTACAGTGTTCTTAAACCTTTTGGGATTATGGATATCTTTAGCAGTTTGTTGAAGCCTGTACACTCCTTCTCACAATAGTGCTTTTAAATGTATAAAATAAAATCCATAGAAAAAGCAATTTTATCTAAATTACGGCATCTATATATTACATGTATATGTAATTTATAATATATTAGATAAATAGATGGACAGACAGACACAAGTTCATGGATCCCAGTTTAAGGGCCACTGAATTATGATGAATGCAAACGGGGATTATGAAGTGCTATGAAACATTGCCTCCAGCTGGTAGAATCAGGGAATGCCTGTACTTAATATGAGCATTGACGAAAGGTATGGGGCAGCTAGATGGTTCAGTGGATAAAGTGCCAACTGTGCAGTCAGAATGACATGTGTTCAAATTTGGCTTCATGTTCTTATTATCTATGTGACTCAGGGCAATTCATTTAACCCTATTTGCCTCAGTTCCTCATCTATAATGTGAGCTGGAGAAGGAAACGGCAAACCACCCCAGGATCTTTGTCAAGAAAACCCCAAATGAGGTCATGGAGAGTCAGACATGACTGAAGCAGTTCAACCACAAACAACAACAACTTGGGGAACTTTAAGGAGTCATGAATGAGGATGGGTTTACATTTTGGGAAACCACCTTTTGGGGAGTTAAGACCAAGTGAGGAGTTGAGAATGATACTGGATTTGTGAGTCTGGTGACAGGGAGATGGTGATGCCCATGGCAATAGTGTAATCAATGGGAAGAGGGGATGCTTGAAGGGATTTCTCTTTTGGATATGCTGAGTTTGAGATAGTTATAGGACATCCAGCTTTAGATAGCCAAAAAGGAATTGATGCTTTCATTTAGATTTTAGAAGATAAATTACAATTTAGATATATAGATCTGGGGATCATCTGGCTAAGGACTATGTCTCAAGTATTCTCTTCCCCCACAGGTGTTATTCTTGAGGTCTGAAGTCTCTTTGCCCCTACTTACTGATTTTGTCTTTTGGAAAGTTGATTTGAGGGCCTCTTTCATTCTATTGGCTCCAAAATTCAGAACTGATAGTACATATCTACATAGATAGAATCATGAGCAAAGACATGAACATAAGAAAGAAGGAGAAATTGAAAAAAATTCATTTTGACTCCAATGAAATTGGACTTCTCCATTAAGAATGTTTCCATCTGTTTAATGAGAATCAATTACTATTGGTGGTATCATGTAGGTTGCAAGTTAGCTTTTCCTTAAATAATCATATAAAGAATAAAGATATAATTTACTTTTATCTCTCTGATTAATTTAATATAAAAGCTCTGGCTTCTCCTCCCGTATTCCCTGTCTAAAGAATGAATGTTACCAATATTTTAGGTCAACAGTATTTCCTTTTTTAGTTTTGAGATAGTACATAGCAAGTCAGGTTTCATTTACTGTATTGGATTGAGCATTGAACTTCCTGCTTGATGCTAAAAGAAGTGGTTTAATACACCCAAAAGCCTTGTTCTTTTTTTCTTAAGCATGAAATGCAATGGCACTCCAGAAGTGTGTTAATTATTTCTTGTTCTCAATTGACCATCCACTGAAAGCCAAGAACCTCTCAAGGTCCTTAGTTTAAATGGTTCCATTTTGAAGAGAGACTTGGAGATTTATTTCATATTAACAGCCAATGGAGGTCAGTACCTAGTTGACAAAATTCATATTGGTTTTGGGCTATTATTGGCAGAGTGTTTAAGACCCCAACAAAGTAGGGCACTGCTATTCTATGTCTTGAATATCAAGGTGAAAATGGAAACCATCAAGTAAACTATGTTTCATTGGCATTGTACTAAATATTTGTAAATATTTTGATGTTTAACTGTAGATTTCAGTTTACATTTTGTTAAAATTATGTAGATATAGCTTCAGTGTTTTATTAGGTGATTTTTGAGCTATTAAATGAGGTCATGGAGAGTCAGACATGACTGATGCAGTTCAACCACAAACAACAACAACATGGGGAACTTTAAGGAGTCATGAATGAGGATGGGTTTACATTTTGAGAAACCACCTTTTGGGGAGTTAAGACCAAGTGAGGAGTTGAGAATGATACTGAATTTGTGAGTCTGGTGACAGGGAGATGGTGATGCCCATGGCAATAGTGTAATCAATGGGAAGAGGGGATGCTTGAAGGGATTTCTCTTTTGGATGTGCTGAGTTTGAGATAGTTATAGGACTTCCAGCTTTAGAAAGCCAAGAAGCAGTTATCTATTTACAGTCCCTATCGAAGATAAACATACTGGTGAATGAACTGCATAGACTGGTTTTCCAATTGTGCATCATTATCACAGAAAGATACAATTTCATTGACCTCTGTTCCTCTGTGGATTGGTAAGCTTATGGTTTTTGGAGTTGCTGTGAATCTCATTAAGTAAGCCCTATATTGTTCCAGAGTACTAATAGATCAGTATAATATCATACATAATCATGACCATCTGGAATACCTTTCCATCTATAGAGAGTGGCTCTTCTTTTGGGATTTTCTAGAAGCCATCCTTCATGACACTGGTTAAATGTCTTTGGCCTGCACATGCATGCCTTTTTAATACCTTATTTGACAGTGATACTGATGATCACTGTACCAAGTTATAGCTGTGCTTGCATTTAATAAGGACTCTTGTATGATTGAAAACATATCTGGGAGGCATAGTTGTTGGAAATGTCTGAAATAATAGACTGTATATAATCATAGACTAGATAGAATTTTTAGAATAATTAGAATTTAGGTGACCCATTTGGCAATCACTGCAAAGATCAATGGTGGTACAAATAAGCTATAACACATTGTCAAGGAATACTTGTACATGGGGCATGGCACAAAATATGTCACCAAAAACACTGACCAGAAAAGCAGTTAATCTCTTCCTGGAACAAGGGTGAGGAATAATATAGGGACAGTTCTAATGTTACACTGACAATATTGAAGTATAAAAGAAAAAAATCAAGGAAGATCTATAGCATGTTGAGTAGATTTTCTGTGAAGGACTTAAAGAAAGACATGAATGTGAATGGTGCAAGACAAAAAGGCTGATAAAGTCAGTGGTCATTTCAATGACATCATGGCACTCCTGTGCTAGAGTGTCTGAGAATCATACTAAGAACCCTTCCCCCAAACAGAAATATAATCAAATATATCAAATATCCAGTCAACTTCTTTAATGTGATAAATAAGGAATAAAATCTGAAATGAAAACTTTATAATGAGCTGTGGTCATGATTTAAAAAAATACAAATAATGGAAATAATTAAGTTTCTTCTACTCTTAAGAATGATTTCTGGATTGGAATAATATTTATCTTTATTTAATGGTTGTCAATGATTCACCAAATGTCATGCACATGTTAGAATTTATAGGAATCTTTGCCATGTGAGTCTGAGGACTAATTATCATTAAAGATTCATTTTACAGTAACAATAGTTTAAATAGACGGGCAGCATGACAATGAATAGTCGCAAAGTCAGGAAGACATAGGTTCAAGTCATACCTCTGATATATATGTGAGTTGTTTAGTCGTTTTTCAATCGTGTCTGAGTCTTCATGACTCCATTTATTTTTTTTGTTGTTGTTGTTGTTTTTTTTTGGTAAAGTAGTTTGCCATTTCCTTCTCCAGCTCACTTTTATGGATGAAAAAACTGAAGCAAACAAGGTTAAGTGACTTGCCCAGGGTCACACAGCTAGTAAGTGTCTGAAGCCAGATTTGAACTCAGGAAGAGGAGTCTTCTTGATGCCAGGTGCCGCACTCTATCCACTGTGCCACCTAGCTGCCCTATTACCTATGAAACATGTACAAATTACTTAACTTCTCAGTGCCCAAGGCAACCTGCAAAACTTTATGACACAGAAAAGTTAAAAATCTGTGGAGGGAATTTCCACACTGGAAAACCTACTAAGTTGATATACAGAAACAGTTTATGTAACATTAATTCATAACATATGAACATAAGTACTTAATGAAGGCTTGTTGAATGCTGACTTCAAATGTGAACACTAATCAAAGACAGAATTTTCTGAAGTTAAGAATGAGAAGTAGACAAAAGGTTGACATAAATTTAAGTATAACTATAACTTTTTTTCCTAGAATTTTTATGATGAATAATGTACTTGAAAAGGGTAGAAAACTCTTGAGTTGATGATTGGGTTGGGTAAATTGCTCATTTAGTATACTTTCCTTAATTGAAAATTTTCTCCAAGAATCACAAAATCTAGATTCTCAGAATTAGAGGAAATATCAGAGGCATAGGAATTGGACCATGCCAACTTTCTGAACACCTCTCTTGAGAATTAGCCATCTAACCTCTGCTTAAAGAACCTCTTTTTTAAATGAGTTACCTGTTAGAAAACAGTGACTTATGTTTACGTATGTCATAGAAACCAATAAAATATTTCATTTGCTTTCCCTTGCTTAGGAAATCACCTCTAACAATATATTACCCCTTCCAGTAAAAGCTTCTTTCTGTGTGCCTTATTGGGAGGTGGTGTCTTTCTTTATTTAACATAGTATTTTATTTTTCCCCAATTACATGCGAAGGTGGTTTTTAACATTTTTAAAAACATTTTTGAATCCCAAATTTTCTCCCTCCTACTTTCATACCTCCCCTCCCTGAGATGGTAAGCATTTTGATAAAGGTTATACACATGCAATCACACAAAAACATATTTCCATATTGGTCAAGTTGTGAAAGACATGAACCAAAAGAAAAAAAAAAACACTTGCAAGTAATAAAATAATAAGGAAAGTGAAAAACAGTATGCTTTGATTTGGATTTAGACTCCATCAGTTCTTTCTCTGGATACAGATACATTTTTCATTATGAATCCTTTGGAATTATCTTGGGTCATCTTATTGCTGTGAATAGCTAAGTCGTTCACTTGAACATTGTACAATATTGCTATTACTGTGTACAGTGTTCTTCTGATTCTGCTCACTTCATTTTGCATCAGTTCATTTAAGTCTTTTCAAGTTTTTTCTGAAATCATCCTGCTTGTCATTTCATGTACATATATGTATGTGTGTGTGTATGTGTATCACAGTAATATTCCATTACAATCATATGCCACAATTATTCAGCCATTCCCCAACCGATGGGCATCCACTCAATTTCCAATTCTTTGCGACCATAAAAATAACTTTTATAAATATTTTTGCACAAATAAATCCTTCTCTCTTTTTTTGATGGGAGGTGGATTCTTAAAGACTATGTCAGCAAAACATATGTTTTAGCAGTTTCTATGAATTTGGAAAAGGTCTGGATTATAGACTTGATAATGAATTCCTTGTCAGTTACTGGAGGACCAGCCTAGTTGAGTTTGGAGAAACTCACTATTACTAGCTTGGTCACTTAATTATAACAATAAAGCATTTCAAAATAATTCTAGACATCCTAGATAATAATCCTAATAATCCTTGACATAGAATCTGAAATATGTAATCAAACTTTTGGAGGCAGCTAGATGGATCGATGGATAGAATGTTGGCCTTGGAGTCAAGAAGACCTAGTTCAAATCTGGCTTCAGACACTTACCAGCTCTGCGACAACGGGCAAGTCACTTAATCTCTGTTTGACTTAATACAGTGGACAAAGAAATGGCAAACCATTCCAGTATCTTGGCAAAGAAAACACCATGGGTCACAAAGGGTTGGACATGACTGAACAACAGCATTTCAAACTTCTAGATTCTTGAATATATCCAGATGTAATTCAAATCCAGATGTTTAGCTGAATATTTTTGGTGAGGGTGAGGCAACATGGTATACTGGACAGAAACCTTACCTAAAGGCCAGGAAGACCTGGGTTCAAGTCCTGCCCCTGATACATACCAAATGTGTGGTCCTACTCAAGTCAAAAGCTCTCATTACTCTGAGCAGTTCTCTTTTTAAGTTGCAGATATGCTGTAGTAGTTGTTGTTTGTCCTTCGTTCTCCAAGAGGACCATGACATTAGGAAGAGGCTGCCATGACTTTCAAGTGAATTGGATTTAAGTGAGGGAGGGCTGGGCAAGGTCACCAACCTCACCTTCTCCTCTGGTGCCATCTAGGGCCAGTGGTGAGATATAGATCAGGACAACTGGAGATGGCCCCCAAATTGCAGATATAATACCAACCTGTAGAGGTAGAGGGAATTTCCTCTCCAAAATTTTCCCAGTATGACTGAAATAACAAGTCCTTTCCCTATAGCCCATTTATTTTTGATTTTGCAGAGCCACCCTTGTAATTAAAATGTTTCAACCCTCAAGATTTTTTTTTTTTTGGCAAGTGAACATTTGAAAGCTCTGAAACCCCTGATCCTATGAATTCATTAGCTGATGATTCCCCCACCCAGAGAGGTTTTTCTAAATAAAGGGGGGGCAGCGGCGGGGCAGAGGGAAGCAATTAATAGTGATATGACATACTCAGCATCTCTTCACAACAAAGCTTTTAATGCTGCAGGAAATTTTTTGGCATAGCTACTAGTTACTGTCAGACAGAAAATGAAAAATTGCCTTTGGCTATTAACATGTATTTATTAACTTTTGTGACCCTAGTATGCGTGATTATTATGACATAAGTATCAATTAAAAGTTCAGGAATTTTAATTGTGGTGCTTTAAGACAAACTCTGCCCATTCATGCATATGGCATTCTTGTTCCCCCATCATTAAGATGAGATTATCCAGTTGTTCCTTGGCTTTGCAGCATTGTAAGGAGGATTGTTTTCGTCCTTTGGACTTTGTTCTTATGCCTACCATAATGCCCGTCACGTTGTTGTTCGTTCATTTTTTTTTTCAGTTGTGTCCAATGATCCATGACCCTATATGGGGTTTTCTTGGGCAAAGTTACTGCACTTTTGCCATTTCCTTCTCCATCTAAGTTGAACTAAATAAATAATAAATAAAACCGCTTCACTATTCAAATTGGAAAACAATTTTGAAAAGTGATTATGTCACTAAAAATCTCTTTTTATCAGTTGTCTTTGCAAACCACTTAGCCTTTCAGATTTTAAAACATATGGTGAGTTTTTAAAGCTCATAGGTTTCTCTCACAGCTTAGCTTATAGTGCTCTCTTGCCTTTAACTTCGTCAAACTTCATTTAAACTGGCTTCTTCTATCAAATAAATATTAAATACTTTATACAACCCCACATAGGGATCCCTATATCCTCTATAGATCCCTTAATAGATAGAGGAAGTTGGGACCAATGGGAGAAGAGCTTAGTTGACTCTTAGCAACCTAAAGTGCTTTCCCTTTAGGGGAATACTTTATGGATCCCTGGAAGATGGAGCTCCTGGGGGAGGGGGAGAGGTTTTTGGTTTTGTGTTTATAACTTATAGGTCCTGTGTCAATGCTTTTCATTTTTGGGTTAAATATTCACATGTGTATATATATATATATATATATATATATATATATGTATATATATATATATACACACATACATGTGTGTGTGTGTGTGTATTCATGTTCCCAGAGGCAAATGCAGGTGAGGATGAGAGCCAAAACAGCAATGTAATTGAGAAGTTCCCAAGATTGAATCTAATTTGTTTAAATTCAGTTATTAAAATAACCACAGGTTACACTAGAGAGTCATGAATTTGGTCAAATAACTTATTTAGGTAAGTAATAAACAAGTGGTCTTAAAACAAATTCTTTATTTTACTCTCTAAATTCTATCAAATCCATTTTTTCCATTTATTGGGGTGGGTGTGTTTTAGGGGTAAACATATGAGTAACACCATTTGCTAGGCAGGAGAACACAGGAGGGCTCTTAACACTAACAGGTGTTCTAGCACAAGGTCACTTTTGATTGGGACAGACAGGAAGACAGCTTCGGAGGGGTTAAATAAGCTTACTTTATTCTAGTCTAGTTTTCTCAAAAAAGAGTTGCTAATAATGGGAGCACCAACTCCTACAGCATTCCCTAATCACACTTCTCACAAGGGTGGGCTAGAATGGTAGGACCTATGACTCCTACCAGTCCCCTAAAGCCTCAATGGGGGCTGGTTGAGGCAAACACACAAATTCCCCCCCAAGCCTTGATGGAGGCCTATCAAGGCAGGTACATGCATTCCTCTATGCATTACCCAAATCCCAAAATGGATTCCCCACTCACTGACCAGTGCCCACTTGCTTTATAGGGCAGCAGACAAAGAAGGCATCTTACCGACATTAAGCTCACAGGTTAACTTTAACAATATTGTCATAACCCAGTACAGCGCACTCATAGTAACTATTACGATATGTCACCCTTATATCTGTACTGTAATTTCGCAGTAGAAGTTGTTTTCAACCATAATTCATGGAAAATATTATCTAGGACCCTGAAACTATTATCTAAAAGGGAATAACAAAATTTTCCTTACACACACTGAAATTCACCTTACTTACAGGAGGATATTCATAGAAACAATAAAAGGAATCTAAAATACATCTGGCCTCACACATTAGCCATGTAACTAGCCTGTGCAAGTCAGTTCAACTCTCACCCTCAGTTTCCTCATCTGTAAAATGAATATGTAATAATAGCACTTACCTCTAAAGGTTGTTGTGAGGAGAAAATATAATAATATTTGTGGAGCAATTTGCAAACTGCTAGCTATTATTATCATCCATAATAAAATAAAAATATTGTTATTATGATGGCCTATTCCTTCTTTACTTTGATAGATCTATTATCTATAATTTTATATCTCTTTCATTAATACTTGTAAGTGTATAACTGCCTTCTGTCAAATACAAAATAATCAAGATCTCCTTTCCTCAAACCCAACTGAGCTCTTGACAGAAGTAATTCTTTGAGGAAAATCTTGGGAATTCAATTCAACACACATTTATTAAGTACCTAGAGTGCTAGATATGGTGGAGGATACAAAAGAAGCCAAAGAGGTAGAATCCAACAGTGTGTGGATGAAATCTTTATAAAAGAGAAAATGGTGAGTAGGAGGAGTTTTGGCCAGAGGGGAGATCTGTTCTGACCTCGAATGACTATGTGACCTTGAGCAAGTCCCATGACTTCCCTCTGTCATATTCTGTAAATACTAGTTCATCTCTATTGTACTGAGTTTAAATGAACAGCATTTTAGGACAGGATACTTCATTAATTCATTCAACACAAATTTCATAAACATCTAATATGGGAAGAGCACCTTTGCTCTTAGCATGGTGACTCTGGATAGGTCACTTAGCCGCATTGTTTTTCAGTTTCCTCACATACCAAATGGAAAGGAAGGGAATAGCCATTTCGTGCTTATGTACTATGGGCAGACACTATTCTAGTTCTGGAGTAATATTGACAGGTTGGAGCATTTCAAGTATAGGAAAACCAATACCTTGAAGGAATTCATTTGAGATCATCAAGTCATAGATTTCAGAGTTGGAAGGTAGTTTAGAATCCCTCTGGTTCAATCCATATAGGAAAAGTGATTTCCTTTATAACAATCCTAACTAGATCAATGCCCTTTCTCATATATCAGGGAGGGTAAGTTGAAAGCATCTTAAACCTGGCAGAGTAGGTTGAATAAGGACATGATTTCTTTCTTCCAATTTTTGAAAAGCTGTCAAGTAGAGGTACAATTATACTGATTATTTGACCCCAGAGGAAAGAATCAGGATCTATTGGTGAAAGTGAGAGGGATGATGCCCTTGGTTTTACACTTAGAAAATAACTTCCCAATCATCCCAGATCTCTTTCTTTATACTTTGTATGTGCTTTAACAAGTCATTTAGTACCTTTTCGCCTCAGTTTCCTCAACTGTTAAATGAGAAGGGTTGCTGGGGGAAATGACCTCTTAGGTCCCTTCCAGTCAGGAGTCTATATATGTATGCCAGCTTTGCTTTCCATCTAGCAAGTTTTAAGATAAGAACAAAAAAAATTGTCCTTGTTTAGAATATTGGTATCTTGACTGTGAAAAATGAGAATTCTCCTCACGACAACGTCATACCAAAGCGATATTAATTACATTTAAACACCGAGTTATAATGAATAGAACACCACCAGCCTGGTGCCCTTCTAACCCCCAGTGTTCTCTTGCTCCTACTGCATGCATATTAGGGTATTACATGCATGCTAATTGCCAACTACAGAGAGACCCATCTGCATCAGAAATTTTCTCTTTTATTTCAGCCAGTTTTGATTCTCTATAAATCTGCAGGAAGACTCTCTAAAACATACTCTCCTTCAACTGCCATTGTAAATAAGAGGAACCCCAGTGTTGGACTTGAAGTCAGGAAGATATGGGTTCAGATTCCACCTTTGATCTTAGCACTTTGACTCGGAACAGGTCACTTAGCCACTCTGTTCCTCAGTTTCCTTGTTTACAAAACAGAAAGGACGGGAATAAGCATTTATTAAATATCTCCTATGGACCAAGCACCGTGCTAAGCATTTTACACATATTATCTCATTTGATTCTCATAACAACCCTGGGAAGCAGATGCTATTGTTATCCTCATTTTATAGTTGAGCAAACTGAGTCAGGTGAAGTTTAAATGACTTGCCCAGGGTCATACAGCTATTAAATGTCTGAGGCCAGCTTTTAACTCAGGTTCTCTTGCTCCAGACCCAGTGCTGTATTCACATACCACCTAGATAAATAGGTACAGTATATACATTTTACATACAGTGTAGATATCAGGTGCATTTTGAGGTAAAGACACCAGAAGGTAAGATCTCTGGGAGCCAGCAGCTAGGTGGTAAAGGAGATAGGATGGTGGGCCTGGAGTCAGAAAGACCTAAGTTGAAATCCTAGCTTTGTGACCCTGGGTTAGTCATTTAACCTATCTATGTTTTCATTGGTGTAAGCAGCTCTTGGAGAGGACTCTCCCTTCACCAGTGCAGAGAGGTGATTCAAAGGCTTAGGGTTTTCTCAAGTCTTAAGAAGTTAAGGGACTTGCCCAGGGTGACACAGACAGTATATCAGAAGTGGGACTTGAGGCCATGTATCTGTACAGTGCTATACTACTTCCCAGTGCATATCAGGACAGAGAGGAGAAAATAGCCTTATTCCTTTGTTGACTTTCTCCCATCTACTAACAACATTAAGATATCCTTTTTTCACTTTTACCTATCTTTTATGGAACAGTGTCTCATATTTATATGGCACTTCTAGGTTTTCAAAGCATTTTACATACATTATCTCCTATAAAGATTCTAGTTCCACAAAAAAATGTTCTGATCTGTTCCCTTCTCTCCACTCACATGGCCTCTCCCCTAATCTTAAACCCTTGTCATCTCATTCCTTTGACTATTAAAATAGCCTTTGAAATGGTCTCCCAGTCTCATGTTTCTCATCTCTCCTATTTATTCTTCACACATCTGCAAAGCTGTTATTCCTAAAGTTGATCATGTCAGGATTACTATTCTGCTTAATAAATACCATTGCTTACGTGCTACCTGCAGGATCTCTTGCTTGGCATTTGAAGCCCATTACGACATGGCTCCAGCCCACCTATCCAGTCTTACTGCATATTAACCGCTTTCATTCCCTTTAAAGTCTAGCCAAACTGGCTTTCACCTTGTACTTCCATCATGATATTGTATCGTCTATCTCTCTGTCTTTGCCTAGGCTATCCCCCATGCCTGAAATGTGCTATGCTTTGCCCCTGACTCATAGAATCTCTAGTTTCTTTCAGAGCTTAGTTCAAACCCCACCCCACAAATGCCTTGTATTTATTTTGGGTGTATTTGGTATCTATTTAAATGTGTATGCGTTTCTCCCATAAAATGTAAGCTTCTTGAGGGCAAAGACTATTTTGTTTATGTATTTATATCTTTAGTGCCTAGCATAGTTCCTGAGACCTAGGAGGACCTTAATAGAGCTTGCTAAATGACTTAATGTCAATGTGATTATTAAAGCTGATTATTGTCTGACATCCTTTAAGACTCAATTAAAACATCACTTTCAAAAGAAGGCTTAACCTGGTAACCCTGCCGCCATATTGGTGCTTTCCCCTTGAAGGCCAACTTCTATCTACTCTGAAGTTTGTGTGTGTGTGTGTGTGTGTGTGTGTGTGTTATCTGCTCTATGAGAATACTTTGAGAACCAGGATTCTTTTTACTTTTCTCTCTATCCCCTGCACTTAGCTTAGTGTCTGGCATGTAGTAAGAGCTTCATAAATGTTGTTGATTGATTCATATTTATTTCCATATTATAGTTAAGAAAACTGAATCTCAGAGAGGTTAAGTGACTTACCCAGGGTCTACCAGCTATTAAATATACAAGATATGGTTGCAACCCAGGTGTTTTTGAGACTAAGTTAAGGACTCATCCCCTACACTATATTCCCTTTCTTGGAATGTTTGTAGTCTTCCCTCTAAGTAACACTTGTCTACTATTCTGTCCATGCACCACCCTCATTCTGGTGTCCCTTCACACACTTATATGTGTTAATATCTGGAATAAAATGTATTTTTTGTGGTTATAGGTTGTTATTTGAATGGTTTCCTCCTGGATCTACTCTTTTCCCAAGGAAATTCCCCACCTCTCCCTCCAAATAAGTTATTTGCTATACAGTAGAAGACTTTCTTGTTTCATATAGGAATGCCTATCAAAACAAAATGAAGTAATGGAGGAAAGTAAAACATTTGTGAATCACAAGGTGCTGAGCAAAGGCAGTCCATGGTCTCAAGGAGTTCACTTTTGAATGGGGGAGATAACACTTATAGGGGAGTGGGGAAGGGAAATTTTGGTCAAGAAAGTTTCAGGGGTGGTGGTGGAACCACTAGTGAGTAGTATGACATACTCATTCTGGGGGATATGACAGATTTGATTGGGTTACCATTTCTCTGATGAAGCCAGGGGAGAATGGGGAACCAAAGGATTTGACTGGAGCCAAAATCTGCCTGTCATGACCCACCAAGAAAACCATTTCTTAGGACATTAGAGCCCCAGAGAAGGAGGAAAGAAATGGTCAAGTCCTTCAGGGGTCGATTTCTGTACTGGTGATGAAAATAGATCCATGAAGTGAAGTGAATCATACTTAGAGCCTGGCCTAGATGTAGCCGCCCACTGGAATAACTATTGATTAGCATCTTAGTGCCCTAGGACAGGAATTGTTGGGATAAAGAGCTTTTCTGGCTTATAATTAGCTTATCTAATGTGCTTTTACAAGAATTCCATGAACTAAATAGTGCAGCTATTATTATCCCTATTTTACTGAAGCTCTTAGTTACCCATGGAGAGGTAGCCATAGCTACTAAATGGTGAAGCCCAAATTCAAATTCATGCTTTCTCACTTCAAGTTCAATACTATAAACCCTTCTAAAACCCTCAAAACCCATAGTAAGTCCTTCTACCTAATGAGACTATTCTTTTTTTTTTAAACCTTCATGCCAATGTGTAGACTGTTACGGTAATAGGTCACTTCTCAGTCCCTTTTTCAGGTCCCCAAAAGAAGATCTAAGCTCTAGTTTCCTTCAGGGTATCTTTCCTTGGTTAGTGTTCAGCTTTATATATTATTCAACATCCTTTCCTCCCCTTTCCTATTTCTCTTGAGGGCACCATCATCTTTCTAACCACTTAGAATCACAGCCTTGGTGTCACCCTCAATGGCTTATTCTCAGTCCTGCCACGTATTCATCTCTTGTCACATCATAGTGATTCTATCTCCTCCACATTTCTCATATGTGCCCTCTTTTCTTCACTTTCAAAGAACACCACCATAAGTTCAGGCCCTCATCACTTCTCACCTGGATTATCACAATAGCCTCCTAATTGGTCTCCCAGTCTCAAGTTTCTTCTCTCATTTTCCACTCAGCTGCCAAAGAGATTTTCCTAAAGTGTGGGAGATCTCCTACCCAGCCCCACACCAGTGGCTCCCTATCATCTCTATAATCAAATAGAGAGTCTTCTGTTCATAAGCTCACAACCTGGCCCCTTTCTACCTTACGAGCCTTAATATACATTATCTGTACCCTTGCATGCTGTGGTCTATGCTCTATGCAAATGGTCCTTCTTGTTGTTCCTAGCCTATGAAACTTCACTTTCCATCTCTTTGAACTGACTTTCCCCATATCTTGAATAATCCCCTTCCTGACCTCGCTTCTTGGAATTTCTGGTTTCCTTCAAGACTTAACTCAATCATTGTCTTCTGAAGGAAGCCTATCTGACATCCCTACAGATTCTCTTGTTTCTTTATTTCTTCTACTTTCTGTTCTCTCTCTCTCTCCTCTCTCTCTCTCTCTCTCTCTCTCTCTATATATATATATATATCTACACTCACACATAGATCAAATCAGACAAAGATGTGTGTATATATGTTTATACACATATGCATATTCTCTTCCCCATTAGAATGGAAACTCCTTCTGTGAGAGATGGAATGCTTTCCATTTTTTGTATCCTCAATGCTTTGCACATAGAAGGTATTTAATAAATGCTTTTTGATAGATGTATGAATGGATGTGGCCAGTCCCTTTACTAGTGCAAATTGTAATCCAACGCAAACATAAATAATAATTGGTGTGTTATATAGCTGTTGAGAACACGGTTCTCAAATCAAATCAGTTAATCTGAATGGAGACAACTAATGAAAGACTAAGTTAAACTAATTTATGTGCTTAAAAAAAGAACCAGGTTTTTGAAAAGCATTTTCTTCTTGTTAATTAGTGTTATAGAGTTATCTCCGAAGTAAAATCAAGATAAGCCTAATGAAAATGAGGCAGGATCTAGGCAAACAAAGATAGTGTGTTCTTACCTTCACTTTTTGTACATCATATAGTCTTTTCTGGCTTGGAGAAATAGAAGGAAACATTATTTTGTCGTTGTTTAGTCATTCTCAGTAGTGTTTCTTTGTCACCCCTTTTGGGGTTTTCTTGACAAAGATACTGGAGTAGTTTGCCATTTCCCTCTCCAGCTCATTTTGCAGATGATGAAGCTGAGGCAAATGGGGTTAAGTGACTTACCCATGGTCACGCAGCTACTAAGTGTCTAAGGCTGGATTTGAATATGGATCTTCCTGACTCTGGGTCAGGCACTCTGTCCACTGTGTCACCTTATTTAAGGTGGGTCAGACAAGTGCCTGAAACATGCTAATTGGGTTTTTTAGGTGGTGGGTGATGGGAACTGTCAAGGAGTTATAAGAACCTTTCATTAGTTAAATTGTAACTAACCTGCTAACAACACAAGAAACACTTTCTTAGCTACAGATCATTTTGATCTATCCATTATGATTTTCAGTGACCCTGTATCCTTCAATGACATTTTGTATCACTTCCAGTCCTTGCAGGTCGGCTTGGACAATGGGAGCAAGCTTAAACCATTCAGACTTTATTAGACTCAACTCCACTGCGTGTCTGGTACGTAGTAGATGCTTAGATATGTTTATCAATCAATAAGCATTTATTAAGCACCTACCCTGTCCCTGGAGCTCAGTATTTTCCCTTCTATTGCTCACCAGGCTGTGGAATTCCAACAGGGCAATAGCAATAGGGGATTAATAGGATTTATAGATTATTTGATCTAACACCCATATATTACAGAGGAGCAAACTGAGGCTCACAGTAAATTGCCCAACATAATTTGGAGCTGGGATTCCTCCTACTCCAAACACATCATTCTTTCCTCTGCACCAAAATCAGGGGAATGGAGTCTGAAGGGACAGCAGGGATTATGTAGTCCAGTCCCCATCATTACAGAGAATAGGAATAAAAATATCCAGTATATCTGTTAGCAGGCATGTCCCCAACAAACAAGTTTTGGCATGGATTGCTTTCCAAAAATCAATGAGAATTCCAGGAATGAGAGCAGGCAGGCAGAAAACAAAGTATTTTACAAACCAGCAGTAGCAGCTAACTCTGCACGCAAATATTTGCCAAGTCATCTGTGAGTGGTAAGTGATATGGAGCTAGTTATTTCAGTATAGTGGGCACCTAGCAGATTGGTGGTTAAGCATTTGCCTCTTCCCTGTGCTGAAGAACTGATATTATGGCTAGTTATAATCAACCCCTCCTCTTCTTCAAACCTTTACAGAATTTAAGTGTTGGAAGGTGCCTGAGCAGTCATCCAGGCCAATCAACAGCTGAAAAAATACCCTCCATTATAATGCACCTGTCAAGTGGTAATCCAAGTTTTTGTTTGAAGACTTCAAGTGATGGGTAGCTAACAATCTCCCAAGACATCCTCCTTCACTTTTAGATGGCTTTAACCGTTGAGGAGGTTTTCCTGACCTCGAGCCTAAATTTCTGTGTTTTCAATGATCACTCAAAGGTTTCTAGTTTTGTCATTTGTGGTCAGGAACATTCCAGTCCTGTTTGTCCACACTTCATTGCCCTTCAGATGCTTGAAGATAATATCACCTCTAGGAATCATACTTGAGGGTTATCATCTCCTCCTTTATGTCTTCCTTCTCCAGTATAAATGTTGCTAGTTCCTTTCATTTTAGCAGGGCCCATTCTCAGCATTCCTTCAAAGACTAAAATAAGGGGAAAACCGAGTTCAGACTTCTAAGAGTAAAGACCATATTTAACCATCAAATCAGAGTATCTAGGAACTAGAAAAATAGAGGCCAAATAAAATCAAACCCCACAACAATAATTTGCATTTCTATAGCCCTTTAAATCTGGTCTTCTCCAATGACACTCCTTCTCCTGACTTGAGCATCTTCACCAATTGTCTCCCATGCTTAGAACTCCCTCCTTCATTATCTCTGCTTCCCTGGGTTTCTTCAAATCTCAACTAAAGTCTAACCTTTTGTAAGAAGTCTTTCCCATCCTGGCTTAATCTAAATGACTTTCCTTTGACTTCCCAATTTATCTTGATTGTACATAGTTGTTTGCACGTTGTCTCCCTCATTAGATTGTGAGCCCCTTGAGGGCAGGGTCTCTTTTTTGCCTTTATTTGTATCTCTAGAGCTCGGCATATTACCTGGCACATAGTCCTTAATAAATGCTTATTGAGTGATTGACTGTAAAGTTCTCTGTCTTCATTATCTCCTCTGGCTTCACATCAGCCTGAGAGGTGAGTATTACAGATATTATTGGCTCCATTTTCCCAATGAGGAAATTGGGACCCAAAGTGACTTGTCCAGGGTCACATAGCTAGTTACTAGTGTCAGTGACAGAATCTGAACCCAGGTCTTCCTGATCCCAAGTCCAGCACATTATTTGCTATACATATGGAACAATTCCTCCCACTTTTTGCTAGCTTCACAGATGAGGAATTGAGGCCCACAGAGCACAAAGTTGAGCCAGGACTGGAACCCTGGTCTCTCCATCATGTTGCCTTCTTAGCTGAATCTGATTTAGAAAGTAAAGCAATGCTGTTAGGTCTATTTTGTATCTATTCAAATTAATCCTTCCAGAAAATCTTCTTCTGATGCTTTATTGCTGAATGATAGTAACACTGTATTCTCAAGGACTGGACCAGCTCAGGCAGATTTTTTCCTAGTCTTCAAGTGTGGGTTCAGTAACAGACCACATGTTTGTATCTCCCACTGTACTTTGCCTTCTTCAGACCTCAGATGAAGTCTTGATGCTAACATTTCAAAAGAACTTTGATAAACTCTAGAGAATCCATAGAAAGGCAACTTTAATTGTGGAGAGCCTTGATCCCATGTCATCAATTGAAGAAACTGGTGATTATTAGGCCTTTAGAAGAGAAAACTCAGGGGGGATATGGAAAGTATGTTCATGGAAGAAAATTACACAGATTTTTTTTTGGCTCTAGGATCCCAAAATAGAGCAGTGGGTAAAAATGTCAAAGTGATTATTTTAGGCTTAATGTAAAAACAAACAAACAAACAAACAAAAAAACCCCAAAACAAGAACAGCTAACATTTAGAACTATCCAGATGAGGAGTGGTCACTTCAAGAAATGGTAAGCTGCCTCTCCTTGGAAGTCTTCAAGCAGAGGCAGGGTAACCATTTGTTGGGATTTCCATTAGATTAGATAGTTGCTGAGGTTTTTCCCACTCTCAAATTCTGTGATTCTGTTGTCTAAGAACTGACTTAGCAATGAGCTCATCAACAGTTTGGCCAATGTGGAGCTGGCCATGGAGCAATGGTCTTTTCTACTAAAGCATTTATCAATGACCATCAACTAAGTCAGCAGTTCTTATCTGGTTTTGTTTTTGTTTTTGTTTTTGTTTTTTTTTTGGTGTCATGGACCCCTGTGACAATGTGTGGAAGCCTATGGACCCGTTCTCAGAATAAGTCTTTTAAATGTATAAAATAAATACATAAGATTACAAAGGAAACCAATTACATTGAAATATAGTTTTAGATATAGGCACATCATATATATGTTATGTATATATGTGCATTATATGTGTATGTAGATATATATGTATAGTTATAGATATATATTTTTAAAATTTATGGTCCCCAGGTGAATTCCTGCACTAAGTCACACAGTGATTGTCACTGGCAGTTTTGAAGGAAGCATTCACAAGAATTAAGTCACAAATCTTTAGCACATTGGAGACAAAATGAATAAAGTGCTAATTATAACCATACCCGCTGAGGAAGGGATTATATGAAATGACATTTGAGTTCCTGGTGTGCCATTACCAAAACGTGGTCTTAACAGAGTCCTTTAAAATTTTCTTCTTTATAAAAGGATGAGCTACAGAGATGCCTTATTACAACAAATTAACACTAGCAATTAATTCGTTCCTCCTTGACTACCAGCATTCTGAATTAAAGCTCATGGTTCCCTGTGGGTAATGGGCATGTGTTACAATTTTCCCAGAGACAATTAAACTCATCCCTTAAGTTCTCGGTGCCCAAGATGATTTCATTTTGGCTATTGCTCAAATTAGCCTATTTTAATTATAAATTGAGGTAAATTCAATGAAAAACAAAGGGGAAAAGCCACAAGTTTGTTAAATTGAGAGAAAGAAACTGGCAACAGTAAGGGATCTGGGAAGATGTATTCGTATTTTGATATTGCATTTCTCAATGGGGTTGGAGGCAACTTGATCATAATTTTAAAAGATATATAAAGATATTTTGTGTAGCATGAGATTAAATAGTGTGGGTCTAATTAGAAATGCTGCTTCAATCTTTTATTCAAATTCAATAAATTATATTTATGTCTAGCTAACTCCTGGCCTCTCTGTGGTTGAGGTAAAATTCAGGTTACCAGAAACATTTTGGTAAAGAAGAGAACAGAATATTATACAGTGTCTTTTAATAGCTAGGCATATAGAGAGGAAGTTAGGTAATGAACAAACATTTCCTTGGAACTTTTCTTTATCCATGAGGAGGTAAATACAACTCTTGGGTTCACCTCATGCCTTTTGCTACAATATTCCTGTGGGGTTGATGGCCCTTCTCTATCTCTCTCTTCTCTGCTACTACTTAGTCCAACTTTCTTTTTTTCTTTTTTCACTTTTTGGGCCTGTGCTATTGATTAATTTATTTCTTGGCATTTAAATACATTCTCTCTGTTGCCAGATTTTCACAACCCTAGGTTTATAACTTGTCTTCTCTTTTGTGAAAAACCACAAGATGAAGCTGAGTCTCACATTTCCTGTGTGGCGTAATTTCACTTGATTAAATGTCTTTAAAGGACTAAATTAATCAAAGATCTTTGCACCTTGTAAAAAGCCTTTGATTGATTGATTGATTGAAAGATTGAGGTCTTTAGGCCTAGTTCATTCCTCTGATTGTTTCCTCTCTGTGATTATTGAGACAGGGAGTCCTTTCACATATTAAAAAAAATAGGTGTTGGTATGATTGTCCTCTGAGGACCTTTCCAACTTGAAATGTAGAATTTTATGATTCCATCACTTTTGTGAAGTGTTCTGGCAACCCTAGATTACATCTTTCTCACATTTGAATTCCTATAGCACCTACATTCTTTTCCCACTCATTTTGGCATTCTTCATGCACAATCATGTTGCAGTATTTAAATATGTAATTTTCTCTGGGTGTTGAAAGAGCCTAGATATTGAAGGTCTCACCTTTTGACATTAAAACTTAGATTCTGGCCTTTGAAAATTGAAATATGTTACTTTGAGGTTTTGAAGTTTGGGGACTGATAAGCTCTTGGGGTCTTAGAAGAAAAGCTTCAAAGAAGGAGGGCATATATCATTAGTGGAAGCCTGCTACTTCAAATTCAGGGATCCTTAAAATAGGGCACATTTTGCTACATCAAGTCAGGCAGCCATAAAGAGAACAGCCTGAATCCCAGGATTCCCAGTTTTATATAGTCTCATATTATAGCCTTCTGACTATCAGTGCAGTATGGAGGGAAAAAAAACGTTGACTGGATCACAAGAGGTACAATTTCTAGTCCCAGCTCTCACAACTGGTTCTTTTACTTAGTCAAGTGTCATCATATGTCTAAGTCTACTTCTTCATCTGTGAAATCATGATTGGACTAGATGAGCTTTCACTTTCCTTCTACATTTAAGAGCTGCAGGTCTTTTTTAATGAAACAAGAATTCTCTTCCAACCCACTTTGGCACCTTCTTAAAACATATGTATCTATCTCTCTATTTCTCTGTCGTATATATATATATATTATATATATAATTATATATACATATATATACCCACACACACACATATATATAAATATATATGAAACATCTTCTTTCCCAACTCTCCCTTCTGCTCCCCTCTCCAGTAGTTTATCCCTTATAGCAAAGAATTAGACATTTCAAAAAGTAGTGCAGAAAAACCAAACATGTCAGAGAATCTGACCATATATGAAATGTTCCATATCCATAATCATTCCTGCAAAGAAAATTAGGGATACACTTTTTCCTCTTTTCTTCAAGGTCAAATTCAAATATTATAATTATAAAACATTCAACCTTTTTTATTATTCTTTCCGTTTATGTTGCAGTTATAATTGTATATATTGTTTTTTTGCTTACTTTGCATCAGTTCAGATGGGTCTTCTTATGATTCTCTGTTTTTCATATTCATTTTTTTAAAAGACAGTAATATTCCACCACATCCATGTACCACAGTTTGTTTAGCCATTTCTACATATACTTGCCTGTTTTTTACTAACACATTAGAAACTGAATGGGTTTCTTCAAGCTTATGAAGGATGTTTGCCTCTCTCTGGAGTTTAGCTCACTCAGTTTAAACAGTGAAACATCATTGTGGACACAAGTTAAGACTAAACATTTATCTCCTTCCCCTCCAAGGGTGGATGCTGAGTTTAGGGGAGGCCAGGTCTTGTAAAGCACCGTCTGCATTCTTTCAAGTCTGATGCCAGGGAACCAGTTCCCTGGAGGAAATTTCTGCAGCTTCCTGATAGCTAGATAGTGAGCAGCTAAAAATTGATACCTGGCCTATGAAGAGCCAGAGAAAGAAGAAATCAATAGCAAGCTTTCAATTCAAAGGCCACCACAACTAGACGCAAAGGGTATGTTGACTGGCTGTAGTAATGAAACAATAGGCCATAAGGATAAGACAGAATCGATACTTTGGGGTCAAAGCAAGGTGCTGCAAAACCAATAGCAAAATTGGTAAAAGGATAGGTTGACCTGGACAATGACCTTACTGCAGCTTATTCCAATTTGTGAACTGGGAGTGCTTGTAGGTTGTTTTTCATTTTTTTAAAAATGATTTCATATAAACAATAATGAATGCCAATGCAATAAATTCAACTTTCTCTGTAAGTGTTTATAATTAAAGAACTTAAATTCATCCAATAAAATGTTATAATAGCTTGTATTTTAATCCCTCTAAAACGCTATCCAGGGTATATAGGTGGCCCAGTGGATATAGGGTATCAAGCCTGGAGTCAGGAAGACTCATATTCCTGGGTTCAAACCTGCCCTCAAACACTAACTAGCTATGTGACCCTGGGCAAGTCACTTAACCCTGGTTGCCTTGGTTTTTTCATCTGTAAAATGAAATAGAGAAGGAAATGGCAAACAACTCCAGTATCTTTGCCAAGAAAACCCCACATAGGATCACAGTCAGACATGACTAAAACAACTTAACCAAAATTTCTATCAGGATCCGTTGTCCATTCATTCAAATTCATTTTTCTTCTATGGCTATCTGTGAATTTTTAATGTCAGTAAAGGGGGGTAGCCCCACCTCCCTAGGTAGAGAGGTGATAATAAATGTTAAACAATCATCCCTCTGGAAAAAAAGAACATGCCACAGGAAACACTTTTAAGTTTAATCTGCTTTGTTTTCTCCATCACTTTAAGTTGAGATAAACAACAAAACGATAAAGTAGTGCTTATCATTTTCCATGTAAATGTTCACACTGAATATTTAACAATCTGCTCTTAGCAACTAGTATGAGCTAGTTTCAGCATACAAATGCACCTAAATTTGTCTCATAGAGCATTGACATGAGAGGTCATGGCTCACTTCCAAATTCTCCTGACCAAGAGAGAGTTGTGTTGAGACTAACTTCTGACAGGTGTCTTCACTGAGCAACTCTATTCCATTATACCATATGGAACAGTCATTGCTAAATGATTCATTCCAGTTGGGTTTCCCGTCCTTTCTATGATCCCCTATTTACTTTGCAAGATCAGAAACTAAGCTGACTGAAGTTTTGCATTCTGCAGCTGCCGGCAGCAAAACGCATCTCTGTAGCAATTTTGTAAGCATTTGGCATGCATCACCCTGAATTTACCTGATTTTGATTCCTGGAGATATGTAAATATTCTCTTCAATTGGAAATGGCTCTATGCAGTTGTAGTCAAGTGACTTCAAAAAGAATTTCCTGTGTTGGCAGTTCATAGAGTCATGGACAATTTCCATTCTACCCAGCATTCTCTGTAATAACCAAACTTAAATAAAACTTCATACATTTAGTAAAAAGATATTGAATAGGATATCAAAGCACAGAAAAAATTAAAGTAGATAGATTTATGCTCTACATTAATAGAAAGTTGTACTGTTTTTCCTGTATAAGCATGTAATTTTGTTGTTATTATTGTTTACTATTAGAAATAAAATTTGTCCGACAAAATAATAGCAATGGCAGTTCTTAATTTAGTGGCTTACAGTTCCAAAATGCTTTGCATATAGTATTTTATTTGATTCTCACAATGACTGTTTGAATTTAGTATTGTCAGTATAATCGTCTCCATATTTGCCTTCTGACAAAGAGACCAATGCTCGCAGAGATTCAAATGAGTTGATTGGACAAGGGTATAACTGATCAAACCCAGGCTTTACACTTGGGACTGAATGCTTTTTTCACTTGTAACCATATTGTGTAGGAAGATCAGGAGGATTTGGTATCACTCCTTGAAAAGGGTGGAATAATATTAACAGATAAAATAAAGACATAATTACCCGGTCCCTGTCTGTCTCTGTTGTCTTCATCAAGGAAAGTGATCTTCAGTCTACAAAAGGTAGAACAAAAATTGTTAGCACAAAGAACGGAAACAAAATATGATCCAACATCTCTTCCAAAAGAAACATCCTGAGCATTCATTGCTCCACAGTGAGGTCACACTGTCAGATACCATTCACTGCCCATATCCAAGAAACTGGCTTACTCTCCTTTTAATATATTTGTGTAGCTTTGATTGCGGAATCCCTAGTTATTATCTGGCTTTCAGATGCAAAGAAGCTGATAAGAGAATTAAAAAAGTAGATTTTGAAAAGAATTATGTATCTAAGTGACACCCACACTTCATTAACAGCAGACTAAACCTTCACGACTGTTTCTAGGAACTATTTATTGTAATACTTGGGCTAGAAACCATCTTGGATTTTCTCCTTGGTTGTCTACAAAATAACGAACTATTCTGTTTCCCCAAATGGAGTGAGATTAAATATGGGATCTTAGTAGTTACCAAGTTATAGATGGCTGTTTTTAGGAATTATGTTTGTCAACATGGTCTAATGGAAAGGGCACTGGATTTGGAGTTAGAAGATGTCAGTGCAGATACTGACTTTGCTTCTTACTGACCATATAACCTCAGCCAAATCATTCATCTTTATAGGCCTCAGTCTTCTCTTCTATAAATTGAGAAATTTGACCAGCTGCAGGGCCATAAATAGCAATAAATAGCACCTGGGTCAAGTAGTATCAACTACATCATCAAATGAACTTTGTCAGACACCATTCCTTCTACCTCACTGCTTTGTTGATGGGACAAAAGTTTACAGTTTTATAGCTGGAAGGAAGTTTGAAGGACATATAGTCCAACCTCTTCATTTTACAAATGAGAGTATGGCAGAGAGATTAAGTGATTTGTCCATGGCCATATAGCTATTGTATCAGTGGTGGACTTTGAACTCAGGTCTTCCTTTATTCTAAATCTTATATTCTAACCACTCCTCTTGTCTATAGTGGGTAATTAAGGAAATTCAGCTGAGTAGGAAAGGGAGTTAGTTGTTAAAAGGTTGGTATTATGATGAATGGATGCTATTATTATGGTATGCTATTATCTTAGCTATCAATTTCAACTTGGTATTCTTGATAACTAGACCGAAAGTTCCTGATTGGTAATTAGGGATTAGCTGCTAAGGGAGCACGTGTTTAATTTGTGTGCTGTCTACCTTCTGGTGCACAGAGATAAGGTCCTATTTGCCCTTCTTAGGTTATAATTTTGCCTAAATGACTTTTAAGGTCCTTTCCATCTCTTCATACCTTGGAACTCTTGAACAATTGACTATTTACTTTCAATGCTTTGCAAATGGAAGACAGGCTCCATTTAGCTTTGTTCACCACTTTCCTGAGCGTGCTAGGCATTTGCATTATCTACCGATCCCTGCAAATTCCCAAAACATCAGGGCCCCTGCATGAGTGGGAAGGACAGATGTGCCAACAATTCTACCATGAAGTTTTGCTGTGATCAAGAAGAAACAATGAAAATCTGTGGTTAGCAAAGCTGAAGGAAACTTAATCTGTTTTTCCTAATGAATAGTTTTAAGAGTATGTCTTGAAGACGTCCTTTTTAACCTTTTGTAATAAAGATGGACCCTAAAAGTCCATTTATGGCTTTATGAAATATCTTCCCTCTCTGGGGGTGCATCTAAGCAGAGTCATTAAATGAAATAATGGGCAGCATTCTATTGCATTACCTTTGTTTTTATGTTTTGTCTCAATAAAAAGAATCCCTCACATTTTAAAAATCCTTTAAAGATCGCAAAACATTGATTCCTACAGTGATTCTGTGAGGTAGATAGAAGATATATTATTTCAATTTTATACATGCATTTTGAGAATTTATGGGACTTACCTAAGGTCATTTAGCAGAGAACAATGAATCATCCAAGATTACCTACCAACTCTTCAGAGTCACATCTTGGGACTGTATTTTCTGGTTTTTGTTTTTTTTTTTCATATCTTGCTTGTTTCCACCATTGCTAACCTGATATGAAGCTCCAATCTGTTAAATGCACATATGCTTTAACAATCCTTCCTACTGTCCATCATCACTTGTAGGTTAGTTTGTCACCTTTTTGCAGATGACTCCCTGAATTTTTCTCTTGGGCTTCAGTCCCCAATTTCCCTGCTTTCAGATTATTGGTCCTGGAGGTTACATAGTCACATAGAGGTTACAAACTCAACATGTTTTGTTATCAACTTAGCTTATCATCTTTCCCTCTAAAATCACCCTTCCTCCTCATAGCCTTATTTCTGTTGAGGGCATCACTATTTGTTCTGTTACATCTGGACTTTTGTTTTTATTTCTGAGCACCACACTTTAGGAAGGGCATTGATAAGTTGAAGCATATCTGGACAAGGGTGAGTAGAAAAGTTAAAAAAAAAAACCTGATCCATGGAATAGACCAGAAGATGATAATATTGATGTTTAGCCTCGAGTAAAGATGAATAGGATGAGTGATAGCAGTGCATGATAACTAAAAATGCTGACTGAGAAGGGGGGAAGGTAAGATAAATCTTATGTAAGAACAAAGAGACTTTTTGAAATCAATAACAAAAGGCAAAACTTGGGACAATGGAACTTGATAACTAGAAATTACAGAGGTAGTTTTAAGGTTAATAAAAGGACAAGCTTTTTAATAATCAGAGGTATTCAAAAAAGAGCATGAACTGACTTGGAAGTATATAGTAATGTTTTGTTTTGTTTTGTTTTTTTGTTATTCACTCCCTTCTTCATTATTATGTGCCAGGCACTGTTCTAAGCCCTGGTGAAACAAATAGGAAAAACAAGGCAATTAGAGAGTGAGTTCTAAAGAAGCTCATACTCTGACTAGGGGGGAGATAACCCCCCTAGATAAAAGAAAATTGTGCTACAGTATGAATGAAAAGATCAGAAAGTCATAAAGGTGTGAAGCTGGGCTCACAGCAAGTCTCATATGTCCTTAGGTGGCATCATTAAGTCAGAAGATGGTGCTGAGGAGATCTGGAGGGTATAGATATAAGAGGTATGGTAATGCCTGGAAGTCCTTAAGATGTAACATTAGGGTAGATGGTAAAGCCTAGTGTTCTTCCATCTCAGTACAAAGAATTAATGAGTCTCATCTCATTCAGGTAGTGTGATCAGTTAAGTGGCCTAGATAGGATTTGAGTGGCCTGGGGTGATCAACAAGGGGTGATGGGTATAAGAAGATGAATTTAGTGACTTGTATAAAATCACACAGGATTTGAAGCCACACCTTCCAATTCAAAATCCTGTTCTCTTTCCCATAAATCATACTGTCTACCTTGAGTACATGGAACTTTCTTTAATCTGTACAATAAAATATAATTCTATTTTTTGTATCCTAAAAAGTAGGGGGGAACAAACATTTAATAAGTGCCTATTGTGTTCTAGGATCTATTATAAGCACTTTACAAGTATCTTATTTGATTCTAAAATCAGGTTTGTTAACTGCCCTACAGGGTCATTGAGAAGAAAGTGATTTGTGAACCTTACTTAAAAGTGATTTTTGCTATACAATGCTTCACTTTCTCCTCCCCCCTTAAGACCATTCTTGGAGAGGCTACCCACCAAGGACTGTCTCTTTCTGGACTGAAGAATGCTTGGTGCTTTGATAAGCCATAGTCTTAGTCCTAATTGCTATTCCTTGTTGGGTACTAAATGGTCAATGGGAACCTTCTTCCCTTAATCAGCCTTTGCTGCTTGGTCCTGCACAAGGCTTCCCTGACACACTTGGCGTGAAAATGAGATGCTATTATTTAGACAACCCCTCATCTGCCATTATCTAATATGAAGTGGGCAATAAGACCCCCATTTGAGCTCTGAAGATGTGTTATCTACATAGCATTGTATTGTTTCAGAATTGATTGCACCACAAAAGATCATCAGTCAACAAGTCAATAAGCATTTATTAAGCACATTCTTTGTCCTACGTTCCATGCTAGGGATGGAATACATAAATACAGCAACTAGTTCCTGCTCACAAGGAGCTTTCATTCTCTGTCACCTAGTCAACAATTGTGCCTGAGCAGAAATCCCCTTGATATCCTTAAATATCCTCATTCCCAACAATTTGTTCTCTAGCCTCATCATGAAGATCTACAGTGATGGGGAACTCAATACTTTTTTTTTTTAATATTTATGTGAGGCAGTTGGGGTTAAGTGACTTACCCAGAGTCACACAGCTAGTGAGTGTTATGTGCCTGAGACCTGATTTGAACTCAAGTCCTCCTGATTCCAGGGCCAGTGCTCTATCCAATGTACCACCTAGCTGCCTCTTAATACTTCTTAAGACAACATATTCTACTTTAGAGCAGCAGCAGTTGTTCTGAGGTTTTTCCTTCTATTGAATCCAAACTGGCTTCTCTGCAACCTTCACCCATTGCTCATGATTCTTGCCTCTAAGGCCAAGCATAACCACTTCCACTTCACTGACCATAAAATACTTGAAAATAATTATCCTGTCTCCATTAACTTCTCTCATTTTTAAGCTAAGCAATCCTCATTCCTTTAGATTTTCATAATACATTCTAGTTGCAAAGTTCCCTCGCCATCTTGGTAGTCTTCTTCTGGATACAGTTCAGCTCCTTAATATTTTTCCTAATACATGATGTCCGGAACTGACTGTCATAATGTAGAAATGGTCTGAAAAGACAAGGTATATACACCTACATATACATATGTATGTATGTATGTATAAATGTATATGTGTGTATATATATACACATATATATGTATATATGTATATGTACGTGTATATATATTATATATGTATATAAATATAAATGCAGGTGGGGGCTCAGAGCTCATAAACTTCAAAAGTAAGTTCATTATAACCTCAGTTTCCTCTGGTATAAAATAGAACTAATATAATATTTATTTTTGTTGTTCAGGAATTTTCAGTCATGTTTGACTCTTTGTGACCCCTTTCTTGGGAATTTTCTTGGCAAAAATACTCAAGTGTTTTGCTATTTCCTTCTCTAGCTCATTTTATATTTGAGCAATTGAGGCAAACAGGATTAAGTGACTTGCCCAGGGTCACACAATTAGTAAGTGTCTGAGATTAAATTTGACCGTAGGTCTTCTTGACTCCAGTGACGGCACTCTATCCGCTGCACCATTTAGCATCCCCTATATTATATGTGAGGACAGAAAAATTGAGATAATTAAAGTGAAAAACACCTTGTATACTCTGAGGAGCTACATAAATGTCAGGATTTATTTTTATTTTATTTTGTGCTATAGTTGATTAAAATGTAGTAAATGCCAGCATGGTATAATAGAAAGAAACTAGATTTGGACTCAAAAGTCTTGAATTTAAATTCTCACTCTCTTTCTTAACCAATGAAAATTTTGAGGATTATTCTCTCTGGGCCTCAGTCTACCTGTATATAAAATTAACGATGTGTTAAATCTGGGGTTTACCAACTGGTTTTTAAAAATATTTTGATAAATTTATTTCAATATAATTGGTTTACTTTGTAATCCTATGCATTTTAATCTATTTATGTTTAAAATATTATACTGTGAAGGGGTCCATAGACTTCAGCAGATTACAAAGAGGGACCAGATACAAAAAAGGTAAGAACTCCTGTATTAGATGACTTCTAATAGCTCTTTTGATTCTAAGTTCTATAATCCTAGCCATCTTCCATTAGCTATACACATATCAATCATCAGCCCACCCATCATCACAGATTAGATGTCTTTACACAGAAAGCATAAGGGAATATTATCATCCCTTCTTTGGAGACTGTATTCTCCAACTGCCAATTTACAGGCAGGTGTTTATGGAAATCGAACTTTGGGGATTTCAAAATTTGTAAAGGATCTTCAAAAGAGTTATTTTATGTTACAGTTTAGTTGTGAAATAGTTATCTGCTTTTGAAGCAAATGGTTATTTGTGAATATCTACTTATGACTGAAAATAATTTAAGAAAAGAAGTGCTAATGGTTTTCCCTGGAATGTGTGTGTTGTTTTTATTCATACTGTTTCTAGGGATAGGAATTAAAAATAAACTTAGTTGTTGTTGGCCTATAGCAAAGGTAGATGATATAGACTATTATATCTAGAAAGTATTTTAGAAATCACCTCATTGTATATTAGGAAACTGAGGCCCAGAGAGAGGAAATATGTTGCCCAAAGCTTTACAGCTTGGTCACCAGCAGAAACCAGATGTAAACTCAGATATCTCAGCTACCACAGTGATTGTCATTTTCAGTGATAGTTCTTCAGATATTCAGATGCTCCAAATGATTTGTTTCAAAATGAATTTTTACCCAAAGTAAAATATATGTATAGTTTTAAGCCTAGAAGAAATGCTTGTGTTAAATGATGTTGAAAATTGCATTTCAGTGATGGTACAATGGATGCACACAAACCTCAAAGTACACCAAGTAAAAGCAAAGGTGGGGGGTGTCTTCATATTTATTTGAATAGTTTTTGTTGTGGTTCAGTCATTTGCAGTAGTGTTCAACTCTTTGTGACCCCATTTGACATTTTCTTGGCAGAGATACTAGAATGGTTTGCTATTTCCTTCCCCAGCTGTGGAAGCTTGGGCAAACAGGGTTGAATGACTTGCTCAGGGTCACACAGCTAGTGTGTGTCTGAGACCAGATTTGAACTCAAGAAGATGAGTCTTCCTGACTCTACACCTAGCACTTTATCCACTATGGCACCGCCTAGCTGCCCATGAATGGTTTGGTGATATATTCATAATTCAGATAAGCAAACCAAAATACAAATGAATGGCATTTTTAGGCATAAAATATCACAAAGATAAATTTCAAAAGTTCATAGAACCATGAAACACTAGCATTAAAGGAGACTGCTAGTAGACTTAATTCAATCCTTTTTTTTTGGGGTATTTCTTACCTGTGACCCAGAAATGTTGTGATAAGAGAGGATGTAATAAGATCACACTGCTCATTGGTGTCTGAGCTTTATCTCACATTCTCATGGAAGCTGTTGTTCTTTTTAAGATTATTTTATATCATTGGAGTTATTGCGTGTATAGATTAAACAAAAAAACAACATAAACCTTAGCAAGAAGACCAGACCTGGAAGGGAGAGAGCCTCTTCCATTCTTGACCTCTACGAGTCATTGAGCCCTGGATCTAAGGAAGGCCAGGCCTTCCTTAGGTGAGTACTACGCCAAATGACTACATAAGGTGTGTTGTAGTAATTTAAAAGACCATCAATCCATTGGACCAGTGCATTGTGTTGCAGATTTGGAAAGCACTCAAGGAAACAGACAGAAATTGATTTTAGAGTTTTCTCCAAACACTATTTGTCGAGGCTTCTCTTATGAGTTCTCAGGTGGCTGAAATGAAAAGAATCTATTCTGGTAGTAAGTGACACCTAGTATAATTAAAACACTACAAAATTAAACAGTTAAATATTTGGTGACAATGGAAAATTATTCCCATATATCCATGTTAAGATTGCAAAGAACCAAGCAAGTTTTTGCTATAATGAGTAGTCCACTGTCTTCATTTCAAGTCAGATAGTAAATGATTTCCAGTTGAAGAGAGTTTTGTCTGATGACAAAAGGAAATATGTCACATTTACAGACTTGCAGCAAATAAGAATAACATTTTGTGAACTAAAACAATTATACGTGAGAAAATCCTCTAACTGGATTTTTCTTAAGATTAATTTGTTGTTGTTATTTGGTCATTTACAATCGTGTCCGACTTTTTGTGACCCCATTTGGGGTTTTCTTGGCAAAGATACTGGAATGATTTGCCATTGCCTTCTCTAGCTCATTTTACAGATGAGGAAACTGAGGCAAACAGGGTTAACAGAGTCACACAGCTTTTAATTGTCTGAGGACAGATTTTAAATCAAGAAATTAAGTCTTCCTGACTCCAGGCCCAGCACTCTATCCATTACACCACCTCGCTGCCCTGTTAAGATTCATAGATGGGGCTTAGCTTGATTGCACATGGGAGATAACAATATACAGGAACATTTTATGTACATTTCATTGAACCTTGCCTTAGCTGCTTAATTAAGGAAAAGCTGCACAATATCAAGACAAACAAATTAACATCATATGCCTCTGCTTCTCCTGGGGACACTAAAGCACTTATCTTTAGAACACTAATTGCCACAGTTAGAATTCTGCTTAAAAAATAAAAAGCACTAATACTTGCTCAAAGTACAGATGTGACAAATGAGAAAGATGAGTGAACTGAACAACATTTAGCTATGCAGACAAACATCTTGCTTAATTGCTGGGGCATCATAATTTTAGCAAAGAGGAGCCTATTCATTTTACAAATGGATCCCAACCCAAGAAACCCTCGTTGCAACCATGGGTTTCATAACCTGCCATTTTAAAATCATTTGTTCCCCTTTTGGAAGTTACTTTACTGAGTATAAATTGAAGGGGAGGAAAACTGGCTTCTAAGGCATCATCTGGTTCCCTAGACTAATGAAATTATGCCCAAGGATGTTTCAAGAAAACTGCCATTAAAAATATTCACAGAAAGAAGTAAAGTCACTCAATCACACTCACCAGAGGAGATCAGTGAAGTGAGGCATCTAATAAATGGAGATCCAAAACCTCAGATTCTTAAAAAAAATGTAACAATTCAGCAAATACTCCTTTATCCAAGGGTAGAGTAGAATGCATAATTTAAAAAAGCACTATGCCCATGCATCTGACTTTATGGCATTCCCTCTCAGAAAACACTGAGGATTTCATAGGTGTGACTGGCTGAGAGACGGATGGACAATGAAAATGCATTGTCAGGGAAGGACTGATTCCAGAATGATGACCCACTGATCCCCAGGAGTGTTTATGAGTCAGAGCCTATGTTCCATCAGGTGAGATGAAACATCTCTACTGTGAAGTTACGAGTGGGACAGTGGATAGAGGTTTGGGCCTCAAATTGACCAGACTCATCTTTCTGAGTTCAAATCTAGCCTCAGACACTTACTAGCTATGTGACTCTGGGCAAGTCACTTAACCCTGTTTGCCTCAGTTTCTTCATGTGTAAAATGAGCTGGAGAAGGAAATGGCAATCCACTCCAGTGCCTTTGCCAAGAAAACCTCTAGTGGAGTCACAAGAGTCGGACATAACCGAACAACAATAACCCACAAAATTGTCCCAGGTTCTTCAGGATAAAACTGGTATAGCTTCAGATTAATATTTATTAATGGGAATGTAGAGTTAGGAAGGAGGAAAAAGATGATGAATTGTTTAAGGATAATAAAAACTAGTAAGAACAACTGTCTGAGTATATGGTTTCTTGATTAGGTCTTTCCAGTTTGAGAGACTGTAAGATTCTTGACAGATAAAAGCTCCAAGGCCTCATCTGATTTAGAGGTGAAATGCCTATACCTAGGATAGAGATGTGAGTGCCAGGATTTGGTTGTAAGTATTCCTTTCTGCCTCTAGACTCACAAATGTAACAGAACCCTTTCTACAGCATTAAGCCTTAGGGATTTGTTACATGGTGCTCTCCTATGGCTCCTCACTGCCATTTCCTATCTGCCTTGGGTTCCAGTCACTCAGCTTAGAGAAGAGGAAGCAATTTTTTTTCCTTATTCTCTCCTTTGTTCCTTGAAAATGGCACACAATTCTAGTCTTCTAAAGGTTTTTGTAGCTAAGCTCTACCTTGTAACACCCAGGGGCTCAGAATTAGAAAGGGAAATTACAGCTTTACAATGTTCTCATTGGTTGTTCCTGGGCACATGTACCAATATGGCAGGAGTTCTACCTTCCTTATTCTTAATTGCCAATCTCTTGCCTGACTGTCCTCAGTCAATCTGACTCAACACTAACTCTTGAAATTCCTTTATTCCACCCTACACCCCCCCCAAAAAAGCACAAGCAATAATCAATCACATAAGAATTATCAAAACTCCTTCATTGATAGGTCAGTCTTTTCTAAAACCAAGCAGTTTCATTTATCAACGAATTTCGAAATGAGTTTAATTTAGCTAGCACCCAAAGGAATTGAAAGATGTTCAGGCTACCCTTGATTTATGCATGCAGGATCATTATGAAACATTTCTCTAAAACAAACTTGACACCCCTTAGAAAAAATCAAAATATATATCTCTTTTTATACACAGTTGACATGATAGTAGAGCCATGTCAGATATTGATAGAGAAGGGACAAGCAGACCTTCCTGTAACAGTTTTTTAATTGCTCAGAAATGCCTCTGTGCAAATCACATCATCACATCATAGAAAGCAGTGCACAATACAACTCTAGGAATACTTCTTCATTCTTCATTCATTCACTCAATAAGTATATACAAAGTGGTAACTCTATAAAGCACTGGGTTAGGTGCCATAGTGAAAAGGGGTAAAAACAAAACAGTCCCTACCTTCTAGTAATGCATAATGTCCTATTACTCCTTTCATTTTTTGGAGAGACAGGATGAATCAGGAAGGATGAGTAGGCATGGATGAATTGTGATTGGCATTATATACATTATTACAATTACATTTCCCCCAAAACCCAGCTCTCGGCCAAACTTCCCTCTCACTGTCACTGGCACCACTATTCTTCCAGTCACCCACATTCAAACAAATTGGTGTTATTTTCAATTCTTCATTTTCCCTCATATCTTAATTGCCAATTAGTTCCACTTGCACTTTTTTTCATAGCTGTCCCCTTCTCTTATACAGATGCCATGCTAGTTCATGCTCTCCCCGCCATTCTCCACTCAGGTGCCAAAGTGATCTTCCTAAAGCACGGGTCTAACCATGTCATTCCTCTAGTCACTCAATTCCAATGGCTCCCTATTGACTCTAAGATCAATATTATTTCATCTTTCATTATTTAAAAATTTATATTTCTGTATATTTTATAATATATAAAACATAATAAAATGTATGTTTCTCTTTTTTACATTAATACATATTTATGGAATAAAACAAGCCTTTCTATAACAGTACAATAAAATATGATTGTACATAAAACTGCAAATCTAATAAGCATAACTTATTTCTTTCAAATATACAAAGAAATTATCATATAAATTTCTTTTCTTCTCATTTTCTACCTTCCCCCCACCTTGCCCTAGAGATGGCTACCATTATAAACAAATAGATATGTGTGTACGTGTATAGATATAGACATATATATATATATATACACACTTACACATATTTAAATATACATATGTATGTAAAATTATTCTTTATACACTTCTATTTATCTGTTCTTTCTCTGGATACAGATAGCATCTTTCTTCATATGTCCTTTATAGTTAATTTGGATATTTATAATAGTCAAAATAACCTATTCATTCAAAGTCATTTTTGAAACAATATTGCTGTTACTGTATACAGTGTTCAATTGCTTCTGCTCATTTCACTCTTCATTTTTTCATACAAGTCTTTCCAGGTTTTTCTGACATCATTGAGTTCATCATTTTTTTTTTGACTACTGCCTCCCTCAGTCTGCCCTCCCTTCTATTCACTCCCTTCCTTTTCTTTTCCCTTTCCCCTCCTACTTCCTATAGGGCATGTTAGATTTCTATACCTAACTGATTATGTTATTCCCTCTTTGAACCAAATCTGATGAGAGTAAGGTTCAAACAATGCTCATCTCTCTCCCTTCTTTCCCTTGACTGTAATAGGTTTTTGTGCCTTTTCATGTAATGTAATTTACTCTTGTCTTCTTCTTCCTTTCCTTTTCTCACAGTACAATCCCTTAATTAGATCCACTTAATCTGCTTACTTTGATCCACTTTTTTTATCATTACATCAAAGTCAACTTATACCAACCCCATCTGTCTACGTATACCCCTTTTAAATGGTGTAATAACAATATAGTTCTCAAGAGTTACAAGTGTTATCTTCCCTTGTAGGGATGAAAACAGTTTGCCCTTATTAATAACATGTTGTTTTTTTTTTTTACTGTCCTGTTTACCTTTCTATGTCTCTCTTGAGTCTTGTATTTGAAGATCAAATTTTCTGTTGAGCTCTGGTCTTTTTATCAGAAAAGTTTGCAAGTCCCCTATTTCATTGAATGTCCATCTCCTCCCCTGAAAGATTATGCTCATTTTCACCGGGTAGTTGATCCTTGGTTGTAATCCAAGGTCCTTTGTCTTATGGAATATCATATTCCACACCCTATGATCTTTTAATGTAGAAGCTTCAAGGTCCTGCATAATCCTGACTGTGGTTCCATGACATTTAATTGTTTCTTTATGGCTGCTTGCAGTATTTTCTCTTTGACCTGGTAATTTTGGAATTTGGCTACTATATTCCTCGGCATTTTCATTTTGGGATCTCTTTTAGAAGGTGATCAGTGGATTCTTTCAATGACTATTTTACCCTGTGGTACTAGGACCTCAGGGCAGTTTTCTTTGGTGATTTCTTGAAAGGTGTTGTCCAGGCTCTTCTTTTCATTGTGATTTTCAGGTAGATCAATAATTTTTAAATTGTATCCCCTGGATCTATTTTCCAGGTCAATTATTTTACCAGTGAGGTATTTTACATTTTCATCTATTTTTTCATTCTTTTATTTCTGTTTGACTGATTCTCACTCTCTCATAGTTGTTAGATTCTACTTGCCCAATTCTAATTTTTAACAAATTGTTTTCTTTTATTAGATTTTGTATCTCTTTTTCCATTTGAACCATATTACTTTTTAAGGAGTTCTTCTCCTCAGTGAGTTTTTGTGCCTCCTTTTCTGTTTAGCCAATTCTGCTTTTTAAGGAGTTGTTTTCTTCAGTGTACTTCTTTTTTCCCATTTGGCCAAATGCATTTTTTCTGAACTTGTTTTTGTCCTTCCTTTTCCAAGCTATTCACTCTCTCTTGCAAACCTCTTTTTTTTCCCCCAATTTTTCTTCTACCTCTATTATTTGACTTTTAAAGTCCTTCTTGAACTCTTCCAAGATGGCTTTTTGGGCTTGAGACCAGTTCATATTCCCTTTTGAGGTTTTGGATATGGGTATATTGACAATGTTGTCCTCTTCTGAATTTCTGCCTTGATCTTCCCTGTCCCCATAATAAGAATCTATGGTCATTGTATGTTTGTTTTTGCTCTGGTGTTTGCTTTTTTCCGGACCTTTAAAAAATTGAGTTCTCCTGTTCCTGAGCCTCCTCCCAGGGGCAGTGATGTGATCTTCTTGTTCAGGGAGCCCAGGGGCTGGTCACTGGCTTTGTGTGCTGAGGCCTCCGGTGCTGGCAGTTGGAGCCTGTAGGGTTCTGGCAGCTTACCTGGTGTTGGGCTGGAATCATCACCACTGGAGCTCTAGGAGTAGGGCTGGGGAGTCTGGCCACTGAAGGACGCCTTCTCACCTGGGCCTTGCGCCCCTTTCTTTGGCTCCTGCTCATCCAGGCCTTGCACTTCTTTCTTTGGCTCTTGCTTACCTATGCCTTGCACAAAGATGTTATGCTGCTAGAGGATGTCTCTTAGCCTGGAGCTTTACCTCTTAGAGTTGTGCTTCTTAGAGTTTTGCTGAGGCACCAAGAGACTTGGCTGCCAGAAAACACCATCACACGTGGTTTTCTGAGCTGGTGTCTACCGGTTCCCATGCCTGTACTGAGGCACTTGGGTGTCCTGGTGTTGGTGCTTGCCTGTTCCACTACCCTGGGGTTCAGGATCTCCCCCAGTATGCTGAGGTGGAGCTTTCCACTGGCTTGCTGGGACAAATCCCTTTCTGTACTGCTCCCCCTCCCCCAGAGGGAGAGGGGCCTTTCCCTTTAGCTATATTATCTGGGCTTTCAGAGATCAATAAGGGAGGGTGAGAGGGATTTACTTCTTACTCTACCATTCTGGCTCTCAGAATGAGATCATCATCATCATTTTGGTTTTTTTGGGCAATTGGGGTTAAGTGACTTGCCCAGGGTCACACAGCTAGTAAGTGTCAAGTGTTTGGTCTGAGGCCAGATTTGAACTCAGGTCCTCCTGACTTCAGGGCTGGTGCTCTATCCACTGCGCCACCTAGCTGCCCCAAGATCATCATTTCTTATAGCATGATAGTATTCCCTCACTATCATAAACCAAAACTTGTTTAGAGCATCCCTGTGAGATTAAAAAAAATAACAACATGGCTCTGTTTAGCAAATTATTGTCTAGGCCACTAAAAGGATAAATAACTTATGTAAGATCACACAACCTATAACTTAGGTATTATATGTGGAGAAGACTGTTACCTGAGAAGATCACTGATTTAAAGGATCCTAAAACAGAGGGCACTAATGAAACTTAGGGCTTGAGATATCTATAAACAAATGTGCAGCCAAGGGGTAATAAGGCAAACTAAGCTTCTTAACCAAAGAAAAGGAATTTTGCCTCCTAAGAATCAGTAAGAGTTGGGATATGATTTCTGATGAGAACCTAGCAAACTCTATTGAGCAAGATGAGAACTGATAAAAATGTATGGTGGAATAGCATTGTATATCATTGTATACTGACATGAAGAAATTCACAAAGCAGAGTAAGGAAACATGATAAAAAGTATCTGGGTAAAGATAAATGGAAGAAAGAACAGAAATGATTCTGTTCTGGAAGTATGTTGCAGAGCAGCTAGTCAGCAGAAGTACTTGAATGATGAGTTGAGGAAAGAGATCACAAACCTGATAGAGAGAAAGGCAATAAAAGAGATAGGTGACTTCAATTATCTAGATATCTTCTGAAGTTCCCTCTGCTAAAAACCTGAACAACTGATAAATTATTGAGTTGCCAGATGGAAATTAGCAGAGGGGACCTGATTCTGCCTGATAAAGAGAAACCCATAGCTGAAATGGAATATATGGGAACTTAGGAGGAAGTGATCCTTCCAGAGTCTGTGATAGATAAGGAGAGAAAAGGCTGCCCCAGTACAATGTTCACCATAGATTTGGGGAGACTATTTCTTTATGGACCAATAACTCAGAAGGAATGACTGACTCAGCAGGAATGCTGTTCGGTTTACCCAAGACCAGAGTTGGCATTAGTATCAGCCTGTCAATGATATAAAAGTTCTGAGAAAGAGAGGAGATAGTGAATTAAGCTTTTAGAAAGGATCTTGAGCTCAGAAAAAAAATAACAATTTGCATTCTTGGCATATTCATTCAAATTTGGGTTTTTGTTGTTGTAAACAAATATATATGCATATATTTATATGTATGTGCATATATATGTATGTGTGTGTGTATATATCTATCTATCTATATGCCTAGGAAAAAAAATTTCCATGTTGATCACATCTCTTATTATGAACATCTCATAATGAGCTAACCTAGTCTTCAGATTACCTTCCTTCTTTCTGTCTCCAGTGAGAATTAACCTTTCTCTTATGATTTCCCTCACTAATAGAATATGCCAGTTGGCCTATAGCGTTTTCAAAGAATTCAGCAAAAGGAAAGGTAGAATTCTATGATCTAAAATCCTATAAGGGAAGTTACTTCCAAGAGGTACGGATTCCTCAAGTACAAATTCTGATTACATGAGCACAAGCAATTTAAATGAGAGCTATAGAGGGGGTGGCAGTGGGGTGGGATTATTTAAAAAGACAAATATGGATAAACAAGTCTCTCTCTCTCTCTCTGTATCTGTCTCTCTATCTCTGTTTCTCTCTATGTCTCTCTCCTTTCTTTCTCTTCCCTTTTCTTTTTCTTCCCCTTTCTCTTTCTACCTGTCTCTGTCTCTCTCTCTCTCTCGCCTTAAATGTATAGACATTGGAAATAAAGGTATATCACTAAGTAGGGGCAGAGTACATATAAAGTCAGATAGGAAAAGCACAAAATGAACTTGTATGCAATGAATTCTAAGAACAGCAGAAAGAGCTTTCATTCTGTAGGGGTTAAGAAAGGGAGGGAGAGAGAGGAAAGGAAGGTAAGATGAGAGAGAGAGAGAGAGAGAGAGAGAGAGAGAGAGAGAGAGAGAGA